>NW_024114249.1:0-9009 GCF_003073215.2 Triticum urartu
GAAATTTGAGAAGAGAAGAGTCAAAACTCTACGTCAAGATGCCTTACCAGAGTGATGAGGAGACTGGGAAGTAAAAAGAATTCCTAAGATCTTCGATATATAATTCCTAAGGACTCAAAACATTTTTCTAGACACAACTCGGCTTCTAAAAACGATCAAGCAATGGGGCTCCTAAGGTCGGGGAAGGCTCTGATTACCAACTTATAACACCCTCGATGCGGCTATATCTCCCACGTGTCGAGGCACGACTTAGAGGCATAACCGCATTGAAAGCAATGTCGCAAGTCGGGAATCATTACACATCCCATGTACATAAATAATATAAAGGGGAGGTAGTTGGCTTACACTCGCCACGTCACATCAAAGTACATAAATAACATCCATCATACAAATCACTCATGGCCCGACTACGGTGCCAAAATAGAAAAGACCCCCAACATGCGACAAGGCCCTGAATCGATAACCCCAACTAGGCACCACTACTGATCGTCGGGAAAAGAAACATAATAACGCTGAGAGTCCTCGTCGAACTCCCACTTGAGCTCGTACTCGTCACCTGGAGCGGAATCACCTGGACCTGCATCTGGAATTATAGTATCTGTGAGCCACAGGGACTCAGCAATCTCGCACCCTCGCGATCAAGACTATTTAAGCTTATAGGAAGATAAGGCAAGTATATGTGGAGCTGCAGCAAGCGACTAGCATATATGGTGGCTAACTTATCGCAAAAGAGAGCGAGAAGAGGAGGCAGGCGCGAGCGAGACTAGAGAACAACCTGCGCAACATTACTCCAACACCGTGTCCACTTCCCGGACTCCGCCGAGAAGAGGCCATCACGGTAACACACTCGGTTGATTCATTTTAATTAAATTAAGGTTTAAGTTATCTACAACCGGACATTAACAAGTTCCCATCTGCCCATAACCGCGGGCACGGCTTTCGAAAGTTCAATCCCTGCAGGGGAGTCCCAACTTAGCCCATGACAAGCTCTCACGGTCAACGAAGGAATAGACCTCTCCCAAGACGTTCCGATCAGACTCGGTATCGGTAACTCAAGACCTTCGACAGGTTAAAACAAGACCAGCAACACCACCCGCTGTGCCGACAAATCCCGATAGGAGCTGCACATATCTCGTTCTCAGGGCACACCGGATAAGCTAAGCGTACGGGAGCCAACGTAACCCAAGTTGCCGAGGGACGGCCCCGCACGGTGCTCTAGTTTGGACCAACACTCAGAGGAGCACTGGCCCGGGGGGGTTAAAATAAGATGACCCTTGAGTCTGCAGAACCCAAGGGAAAGAAAAGGCTAGGTGGCAAATGGTAAAACCAATGTGGCATTGCTGGAAAAGCTTTAATCAAGGCGAACTATCAAGGGGTTCCCATTATAACCCAACCGCGTAAGGAACGCAAAATCCGGGAACATAACACCGATATGACGGAAACTAGGGCGGCAAGAGTGGAACAAAACACTAGGCGAGAGGCCGAGCCTTCCACCCTTTACCAAGTATATAGATGCATTAAGATAACATGCAATATAATGATATCCCAACAAGTAAATAATGTTCCAACAAGGAACGGCCTCCAAATCTTCACCTGCAACTAGCAACGCTATAAGAGGGGCTGAGCAAAGCGGTAACATAGCCAATCAACGGTTTGCTAGGACATGGTGGGTTAGAGGTTTACATGGCAATTTGGGAGGCTGACAAGCAAGGTAGGCATCGTAGCATGGCATAGCAAGAGCGAGCAAACTAGCATAGCAAAGATAGTAGTGATTTCGAGGGTATGATCATCTTGCCTGCACAGTTGTCAGAGTTGACTGGATCCTCACAAGCAAACTCAACGGGCTCCTCGGTAGCGAACTCGTCTCCCGGCTCTACCCAAACAAGACAAACAAGCAACAAGGATACAATCAACCACGTGCAAGACCAAGCAAATGATGAAATGATGATATGCTATGCGGGATGCGATGCGGGATGCAAAATGCAAGATATGACAGGAAATGCATGAACCTGGCCTCAACTTGGAATTCCAAGGGTGCCACTGGATAGAGGGGATGAAATCGCTTGAAAACGATATAAAGATCATTGGAATCGGAGTTACGGTTTGGAAATGGCAAGCGTTTTAAGATATGACACCGGTCTGCGATATACAGCAAGTAGGCTCCTAAATGCAACGAAATGAACATGCTACAGACACCAAACATCAAAACAAAATACATGGCAGTTATGTACACAAGATGCTTAACAAAACACTAGCACTGAGCCATAGGCAAATTCATCCATTAAGAGGTTCAAACAAGCATGGCAAAAATGAATATGCAAAACAGATTCCAGACTTTGTGAAATTAACACTAGCCTGAAATTTCAGATCACGAAGCCCTCTTCGGAGCAGCAAAACAGCATGATAAATGACCTGAACGTGACAAGTAAGAATATGGAATGGAGCTACTCAACAAGCTTAACAAAACACCCAAAGTGACCTGGGTCCAAAAGGGTTCACAAAATACTCTACCGAGCTCACGAACATAGCTCGAACACAATCAGTTTTCAGACCTAGTGAAAACTGAGACATGCAGAAATTTAACTCGCGAAGGCATGTAACCGTGCTCGATGCACTCACTACGGTGCAAGTCATGGCAAGGCAATCATATAACCAGCAAGAAGGCACAATATGCTAGCTACACATGGCAAGAACAAAGGCATAGCATGCATGGAACACTAACGGTAGCATCGGCAAAATCGCAAACAAGTTGACGATCTGCCCAGATTAACAACGAAGCAAAAGTTGAGCTCGATTGAGTCAACCTAGAGCACTCCACATATGCAAACAAAGACATGTATGAATAGATCATAATATAAATATCAAAATCCCTTACTGATCATCCTCAAAAGAGGCACGTATCACTAGGGAACAAGCTGGACATATAGCATCATGATCTAAAATATCCCAGACTTAGTGAAAATCACTAAGTCCCTGGAATCAGCAATCTTAGGTACCTCTCTTCGCAAGCTTGCACAAGACAACACACAAATCCTAAAAATGCATGGGTGACACCTCTGGAAATAAGACAAAATTCTTAACAATTCATCCCAAAGGGGCACAGGCATATCATGCACGAATTAAACATGGCAAAAATGACAAAAGTCTATAATGAACTAACGGATCTGCAATTTAACTCACGAAGCCTCCTACTAACAGAATTTTGGGCATCAAGATGAACTCAAATGCAAATGGTGCAATGGAATGAAATGATGTACATGTCGAGACGAAGATTTTGATATATTATATGCCCAAAACGGAGTTACGGTTAGAGTGTTACGAGGCCTCGAACAGGGCATCACGGATCTGAGATCTGGGGACTTAGACAAATTTTTACCTCCGCGAAAAAGTCAACACGGGACGAGGTGGAGCGGGATGGAGTGGTTCAGGCGCGGCGAGGCGTGTTTGGATCGCTAACCCGGTGGATCTGGTCCAACCGGATCGGATCGGGCCGGCGAAGCTCCGGCGAGCCCGAGCACTCCGGCGAGGGGCGGCAGCGGGCTGGCGATGCTCCGGCCAAGGGGGGGCGGCGCACGGCGGCGGAGGTCGCGGGCGGGCGGCGGCTCAGCGGTGGCGGGCGGCGGCGGTCGCGGCGGCTACCGACGGCGGCGGGGCGAAGCTCCGGCAATGGCGCGGCGGTGGTCGGCGCCGGGGCCTGCGGTGGCGGGCGATGCCGGCGTCGGGGAAGGTGGCGGCGGTGAGGCGATGCGGCGGCGGGCGCCGACGGGCCGGGGAGGGCCCCTCGCGGGCTCGGCGGGCCGCGGTGGACGGCGGCGGCGAAGTGGGCGCGCTTGCCCACGTGGCAGCGCGGGATTGGCCCGGACGGATCGGGCGGACAATGTCCGTCGGCGGGCGAAGTGTCCGGCGGCGCGCGGGATCTGATGTTTTTTTAGACTAGGGTTTGGACGGGAGAAGATCCGAAGGAGGGGGTATATAGCATAAGTGGAGCTAGGAGAGTCCAAATGAGGTGCGGTTTTCGGCCACGCGATCGTGATCGAACGCTCTAGGACATGGAGCAGAGTTTGGTGGGTTTTGGGCAAATTGGAGGGGTGTTGGGCTGCAACACACACGAGGCCTTTTCGGTCCCTCGGTTAACCGTTGGAGTATCAAACGAAGTCCAAATGACGAAACTTGACAGGCGGTCTACCGGTAGTAAACCAAGGCCGCATGACAAGTCTCGGTCCAATCCGGAAATGTTTAATCCCCACACACGAAAGAAAGGTAGAAATGACCACCGGAGGAGAACGAAGCGCCGGAATGCAAAACGGACAACGGGGAAAATGCTCGAATGCATGAGATGAACACGTATGCAAATGCAATGCACATGATGACATGATATGAGATGCATGACAACGAAAACACACGGAGACAAAGAACCCGAACCGAGGAAATAAATATAACTTAACGCCGGAAACGGCAAGAGTTGGAGTACAAATAGAAAGTAATCTGGGGCGTTACAACACTCCACCACTACGAAAAGATCTCGTCCCGAGATCTAGGACTGAAAGAACTCCGGGTACTCAGAACGGAGGTGATCCTCGTGTTCCCAGGTAGCTTCACGGTCGGAATGGTGTGACCACTTGACTTTGAGAAATTTGATTGACTTGTTGCGAGTTCTGCGTTCAGTCTCTTCAAGAATGGCAACTGGGTGCTCACGGTAAGAGAGATCTTCTTGGAGCTCAATGTCCTCGAAGTTGACGGTGCGTTCAGGCGTCTTGAAGCACTTTCGGAGTTGGAGACATGGAACACGTCATGAACATTGCAAAGTTTGAAGGAAGCTCGAGTTGATAGGCGAGGTCGCCTCTCTTGCTGACAATCTTGAAAGGTCCCACGTATCTAGGGGCAAGCTTCCCTTTGATACCGAAGCGACGAGTACCTTTCATAGGAGAGACGCGGAGGTAAACATGATCTCCGATCTCGAAAGCCAAATCACGGTGCTTACTATCATAGTAGCTCTTCTGGCGGGATTGGGCTGCTTTGAGGTTATCACGAATGACTTTGCACATTTCTTCTGCTTCTGTGATTAAGTCATTACCCAGCAGCTGACGTTCACCGGTTTCAGACCAGTTGAGAGGGGTACGGCACTTCCTGCCATACAGAATTTCAAAGGGGCTTGCCCGAACTTGCTTGAAAACTGTTGTTGTATGAGAATTCAGCATAAGGAAGACAGTCCTCCCACTTCATGCCGAAGGAGATCACACAAGCCCTGAGCATATCTTCAAGAATCTGGTTGACACGCTCGACTTGACCGCTTGTTTGAGGATGGAAAGCAGTGCTGAAGCGGATGTTGGTGCCCATGGCCTTCTGAAAAGAATCCCAAAACTTGGCGGTAAAGATGCTGCCACGGTCTGAAGATCACTTGAGGAATACCGTGCAGAGAGACAATGCGAGAGGTATAGAGTTCCGCCAATTGAGCTGCAGTGATCGACTCTTTGATAGGCAGAAAGTGAGCCACTTTGGTGAGTTGTCGATGACAACGAATATAGCATCATTGCCACGCTTGGACTTTGGAAACCCAGTCACGAAGTCCATTTCAATTGGTCAAACTTCCATTCTGGAATGGCAAGAGGTTGGAGGAGACCTGCTGGCCTTTGGTGTTCTGCCTTCACTCTTCTGCAGACATCACATTCATTCACGAATTGAGCGATCTCGTGCTTCATTCGAGTCCACCAATAAGCTTGCTTGAGGTCCTGATACATCTTCGTGCTCCCAGGGTGGATGGAGAGGAGAGAATTGTGAGCCTCGTTCAGGATCACTTTACGAAGTTCACCTTTGGGTACAACAATTCGATCCTCGAAGAAGAGAGTGTCCTTGTCATCAAGGCGGTAGCACTTGTACTTGGACTGACTCTTGGCAATCCCAATCTTCACCTTTTTCACCATAGCATCAAGAAGCTGGGCTTGGCGAATCTGGTCTTCTAAGGTAGGACAGACTTGAAGGTTGGCGAGGAAACCTTGAGGAACAACTTGCAGATTAAGTTTGCGGAAAGCTTCACAAAGCTCGGGTTGATAAGGCTTAAGAATCAGACTGCTGCAGTAGGCCTTTCTGCTCAAAGCGTCATCAATCACATTTGCCTTGCCTGGAGTATACTCCATACTCGGATTATACTCTTGAATCATTTCGACCCATCGAGTTTGCCTTGTTGAGATTAGGCTGAGTGAAGATGTACTTGAGACTCTTGTGATCAGTGAAAATGTCCACTTTTCTTCCCAATAGAAGATGTCTCCAAGTCAAAAGAGCATGCACAACTGCCGCCAACTCGAGATCATGAGTGGGGTAGTTCTTCTCATTAGGCTTCAACTGGCGAGATGTATAAGCAACAACTTTCTTCTCTTGCATCAATACTGCGCCAAGACCTTGGAGAGAGGCATCACAAAAGACCTCGTACGGCTTGGATTCATCAGGCGGAGTCAGAACTGGAGCAGTGATCAACTTCTCTTTCAAAGTGTTGAAAGCAATATCACACTCCGGAGACCAAACGTACTTGACGTGCTTCTGAAGAAGATTTGAGAGAGGCTTCGCGATCTTGGAAAAGTTTTCAACGAATCTTCGGCAATAGCTTGCGAGACCGAGAAACTGCGGAGTTGCTTCACGTTCTGAGGAGGTTCCCAATTCACAATTGCAGACCTTCTCAGGATTCACGGAAATGCCCTTGGCAGAGATGATATGACCAAGATAAAGAACCTCATCGAGCCAAAATTCACACTTGGAGAACTTGGCGTAGAACTGATGTTCCCTGAGCTTGTCAAGAACCAAACGCAAGTGCTTGGCATGATCTTCCTTGTTCTTCGAGAAAACCAGAATGTCGCGAGATAGACCAAAACGAAGTCATTGGTGTAGGCGTTGAAGATGAAGTTCATCATGCGAGAGAACGTCGGAGGAGCGTTGGCGAGGCCAAAAGACATGACAGTGTATTCATATGAACCAAAGCTTGTTCTGAATGCTGTCTTGGGAATATCTTCTTCACGAATGCGAATCTGGTGATAACCCATACGGAGATCAAGCTTGGAGAATACTTGGGCACCTTTGAGTTGTTCGAACAGCTCATTGATGTTGGGAAGTGGGTATTTGTTCTTGATGGTCTTCTTGTTCACTGGACGGTAATCAACACAAAGTCGGTCCGTTCCATCCTTCTTCTTCACAAAAAGAACACCACAACCCCACGGAGAAGTACTAGGCCGGATGAGACCCATTTTCTCTTGCTCATCGAGGTTGCTTCTTCAGCTCCTTCAACTCTTCAGGTCCGAGCTTGTAAGGACGTTTGCACACAGGTTCCGTGCCAGGCTCAAGATCAATAACGAATTCAACTGGCCGGTGCGGAGGCATTCCTGGGAAGCTCTTCTGGAAAGACGTCTTGATATTCGCACGACTGGAATTTGAGAGATGGCATCCAATTCACCCTTCTCATTGAGAGAAAACAGACGGATATTATCACGAGCGGCAAAGACAATTACATCCTCAGACGAATGAGTCAATTGAATTTGCCTGGCAGCACAATCAAGCTGAGCCTTGTGCTTAGAAAGCCAATCCATCCGAGAATAAGATCAATATCCGAGTTACCAGAACATTGGAGAAGCCAGAAACTTGAAGTCACCCAACATGATAGAAACATCCGGAACTATTGAAGTAGCCCTCATAGACTTAGCCGGAGAAACCACTCCCATAGGTTTACCCAACATTTGTGAAACGAAGTCATGCTTGGAAACAAATGATCTTGACATGAAACAATGCGATGCACCAGTGTCAAAAAGAACTTTTGCAGGAAAAGAGTTAACTGGAAGTTACCCATGATCACATCTGACGAGTCCTCTGCCTGAGCTGCATTCATCAATTGACCTTGGCATGCTTGGGGTTATGCTTGACCACAGCTGTACTTGCCGATCTCAGGAGGAGGAGGAGGAAGACGCCTCTGGTTGAAACACTTGTTGGCATAGTGACCCTTCTGTTGGCACTTGTTGCACGTGACCTCTGAAAGCGGACGGTGATACGGAGCACTCGATCTTGGAGCTTGAGACGAAGTCTTGTTCTGAAAGCCAGGGTTGGGTGGGTGGGAAGAACCACTGCCACCTTTGCTCTTCTGCTGATACGGCTGACGGAACGGAGGAGGAGGAAGCCAAACTTCTGCTGCTTGGCCACTTGAGTAGAGGAAGAAGGAGTAACATCTCTGACTCGCTTCTTGGAAGCATCACACCTCAACTGAGCAGCCTCTTGCTTCAGTGCCATGTTGTAGAACTCATCGTATCTCAAGGGCTCGAAGAGGACAAGAGCGAGCTGAATTTCTTCTCTGAGACCACCCCTGAACTGATATATCATGCTCTTCTCATCAGGTACGTCCTGCTTGGCAAAGCGGGCGAGCTTCTGGAAACAACTTGTTGTAGTCATAGACAGACAAAGAGCCTTGCTTCAGGTTGCGGAATTCCTCACGCTTGCTTTCAACCACGCTCTGGAATATGATGAGCTCGGAAATCTCGACGGAAATCATCCCAAGTGATAACACGTCCACCTCTGGAATCCTTGTACTGCTGGAACCATTCTGCAGCTTGATCTTTGAGTTGGAAGGAAGCGAACTTGACAAAGTCCTCAGGCCTGACGTTACTGCACTCGAAATGCTTGCACAGATCCACAAGCCAATCGTCAGCATCGGTTGCCTCAACACAATTGCTGAAAGTCTTTGGCCCTTAGCAAGGAACTGGTTGAGTGTAGCAAAGTGACTCTGATTGCTGCCTTGATTCCCTTGACTGCCTTGATTGCGCTCTTGGAAATTTGCATGATCAAGCTGAGTGTTTGCATTGGTTGCGGCCATCACAGCTTGCCATGCTTCCGGAGGAGGCGGAGGTGGAGGCGGGTCAGGATTCGGAGTCGTGCGCGTTGGAGGAGCCATCCTGAACAGGTTGACCACCATTAGCACATTGATAGACAATATTGAAGCTGAATCCAACGGAATGAAAATTGCAACATAAGTCTTCAATC
>NW_024114250.1:0-61718 GCF_003073215.2 Triticum urartu
AAATTAAACAGCAGTTGAGGATAAAGTCTTTAGAAGGACTGACTTACATTAACAGTTAACACTGGCTTTATAATGCCCTTCTCCATGTCAAGGGAAGGATAACTCAAGAATTTCAGCACATAATCTTCTTCATAAGCATTGCATGTACTCTACATTTTGTAGAGAGTAATTATAGATAGGATAATACTGGAAGGGATAGAGGATAATGAAGATAAGATGCAGATTGATGCTACATAATCAACTACCAATCCCTGGAAGTACAAGTGTTACAGGACAAAATGGATTGACAAGAGCAATGGGCTATACTTCTACACTTGCATTGTCTGTGTATTCTACTTGTTGGTAAGATTAAATATAGATCTGATCTTTTTTAGTAAATGGTGGGCGAGGGAGATAAGATGCAGAATGCTACAAAATGAACCAATCCCTCTTCCCATAATACAATAGTGTTTTGAACACTGGTGTACTGTACAAAACGTTCTTATATTATGGGACGGTGGGAGTAGCTGTTAATGTAAGTACAATGATAGACCATGTTCAGTCCTTACAAGAGGACTGCAGAGCTAAACCTATTCAAAAGCATTGGGTTGATTCTAAATTTATGTAAGAGTCCATACGGATCTTATAATGTCCACCAAATGGACGATTACGAGGCTAACATGTGCAGTGATGCTACATAATCAAATAGCTATGAAAGTATGTATGGTCATACAGGGCAAGAGGTACTCACAAGAGCAATGCAGTGTGCAGTATAGTTGCGAGATTCTGTGGTCCCTTGAGAACGAATGTTCTTCTGCTAACAGTTTTTGTACAAGTGAGACATTAAGGCAAATGCAGAAATGTAGTTCAAATTGTGATGTGATATCATAGACAGTACCTTACGCTGTAGCCAAGACCAATGTGTAACAAGATTATTCCAGTCACCATCGGATAAATGTAGCACCGGAGACTTTACAGAAATTTTGTTCAGAGGCTTGCCATCGAAGTGCGCTTGCCTCAGGTAGGAACGATACTTCATCAACGAGTGCTTGAAAAGTGCAACCAACCCTTGCTCGTCATCACAATCCAGTTTTCTCCTCGCCTATTTAAAAGAATGAAATCTTGTGTCTTCTGTCAGCAGAAACATATGCAGTAATGACCATGAATAAATACATTACTTACGCGTAAGTTGCGGAGGAAGACTGGAAATTGTTCTGTGTCTGTGATATAATCTTTCCATGAAGGAAAGATGCGCACAAACTTCCTGATAACAACATAAGCTTCGTCTTCTAAACTGGGAAGAAATGGAATAGGGGTCCTATTTGCTGCAATTGGGGCTCTCTCTGGTTCGAAAAGGGATTTGGCAACTGGATTTGGTGTACTCTTTGCTGGAATGGGGGTTTTGCGTCGTACAGCTGGTGCTATGTCAACTGGCATAATCATACTGTTTGCTGCAGTTGGGGTCTGCTGAGTTGGGGCATCAGAAATGACCAGTGTAGTAGGGCTAGAGTCTGCTAGAGTTGGGGTATTTTGTGGGTCAGGTGATATTGCAACTACACCTAATGGGCTATTTGATTTATCAGGTGCCACTACCTTTTCCAAATACTTTGCTTGTGCTCCTCCACGATCAGCAATCGCCCTCTTCCTTTTGAACGTCTGATACACAAGAACAACATTTGAATGGATAAATATGGTATGATGACAGATGGAATATGTACTGAAAATGGATAGGCAGGGCGTATTCACATACACGATGTGTAAACTAAGCTAATGGTAGTTCAACAAAGTAGAAGCAATGCAAAGCATCAGTTGCAAGATATGTGCGAGCAATGTAACCTTGGAAAGTTAGAGCAAGTACCTTGATGGGTGAATAAGATAGGGCATCTTCCTCTGACTCCTCCCTAGGGAGCTACATTGACTTAGGTCTCCCTCTAGCTCAGAATCACTGTTAGGATCATATTCTGAGCATGAATCTGTAGGTGGAGAGCGTTTGCATTGCATTGCATCCAGACTTGATTTCAGTCCCTTAATGCCAAGTTTGACAGCCATGGCATTGTTCTGCTTTATTCTTTTCATGCGCGCAAGCTCATAATCATTATGATGCTGTTCAGAATCTGAGATTCATGAAAACATAAAAAGTAGTCAGATTATCTATGGAATGCATTGCGGATTCAACTCGGAGAGTGTCTCCCTATAAACCCCTGCATATGCAAAGTTCACCTCCCCAACCGTGCTGACCAGACCACACACAGAAATACAAACCCCTTATGTCTCTATAACAGGCAAGCACACATTTCAAAACTGAAGTAGGAACATTAGAATCATATGAAATTCGTATTTGAACAAATAAACTAAGCAATAATGAGTGGCGTAATGTTTAGCTTCAAGGGTGGAGTGTTGGTAGTGCGACACAAAGCAAGTAGGCAGATTGTATTCCATGTAAAAGATCGAAACCTATGTAAAAGCTGGAAATGACACTTTCTTTCTATACAATGCAGTGTTCGTTACCCACACATGATGGAAGAGATCACATAGAGAAATACTATTCACTCATGTCTACGGTTCCAGTATTTAGAAACAGGGTGGTCCACCCCAAAAGAATATTGACAACAAATATGACAAGGCAAGCATAGATGTAGTGAATCAATCATTTACTTGTGAGCTTACTAGGACAAGTATGCAGAATAGTAACTGCAGTAAGAGACCGTCCAAAATCTGAATGAAGAAATTTGTCTAGCACTTATTGTTTGCAACTAATCGACGTGAATAATTGGATATTATATCGAATGAGTAAGAAAGACAAGTAAAATTGTCAACAAACCTGGCTTGCAGTAGTAATCTGGGTCAATGTCACTATGACTAACAATCCAAAATGACTAGTTTCTGTTCCGAGGGCCGGAATTTTGAAAACCCTGTGAACTTTGGAGGTACTAAAGATTACCGAAATACATCTGAACCATTAAGTGTAGGTAGCACTGAGCACAAAACAAACCCTAATGACAATCCTGCCTAATGAGTAATGAATCAATTAGAAAATGGGTCATGAGGAGTGGCTGCTGAGTGTTGAGGACGTATCTCAGGATAAATCGGGTTGGCTTGGTGGGTGCTGCACGCCTGAGCCCTGAACGGACTGGGAAGGTACGCACAGCGGCGCGCCCGGGCAGCGGTGACGCTGTTGGGCGAGCGGCTCCTGGCCTCCTGTTAGTCCGGCATCTCCTCCTAGAGTCATGCCGTCCGGGGACGGCAAGTCGCCGGCGAGGCAGGCGGCTGGGGGCGAGTAGAGATTGGAAGCGCGCAGCAGAACAGAGGGGAATCGGGGCCTGGGACGACCCAAAATCCCAGGGTGGGCCAGCCCACCGTGGGCACCCTGTAGAGATACACACCCGAGTGGCGAACATGCATTTTCGAAACTAATTTAGGAACATTTAACTGACCAATTAAACAACTCTATTTTAATAATATCAGATTCGTATTTGAACAACTAAGCTTGTTTAGCTTGATGGGTGGAGCAGTGTTATTATGAAAGGAAGCACGTATTCTGATCGTATAGTGATCATAAAAGGGGGAAACTCTAAGCATATTTTTTTAGCAAAAGAGGGTTTCCCCTCCGATTTCTATTAAAGAAACCACCACGGAACCAACATGATCAATTAAACCCTAAGCATGATCAATTAAATCGTATTATGGCTGTGCCATGGCAGATTTGAGGCTGCAAACAGGAGAAATGATATTTAGCATCCATTGTTTGCTTCGAACTAAGAACTAAATTCTAAGAGCTGAAAAGAAAGTAGAGTAACCAAGTTAAGATCTATTTTTTGGTTGAGATCAAAAAGTTGAGGAGATATGAAGTACCACCTCTCTTGTGGCACCATGTAGGCATCGGGGGTGCGATGGCTGTCGGTGGTGTTGAAGCGGATCTGCGACGGTAGACGGGTGCATCGGGTGATAAGTCCTGTTGCGGTGGAAGAGAAAGTCGTGTGAGCGGCCCCGACAAAGAGGACGATGGCGCCGATGAAGCGAGAGGACGCGATGTAAGGCTATTGGTCCGTCGTCGTGGATGAGAAATGTCCATCTCTAGCAGTGGACGACGCGGTCTTGGTAGGCGCTCCGACATGGTGGAGGACGATGGAGATGGATGTGGTGGAGGACGGCGGTGATGGATGGGGTGGCGGACAGAGGCTGGTGTGGGGATGGGGTGTTCTAGCACAGACGATGTATGAATGGGAAAATGGAGGGAGAGGTACGGGGAACCATGTTTTTAGGACGCGCCTGTCTGAAATATGGGAAAGTTACGAACTTAGCCCCCGTTTAAAATTTGGATGTCTCATCGGTTGGGGATAGGACGGTAATCTCGCATCTCGCCAATATTTGCCCAGAGCGATTTCGGGCGAGGAGAGGGTGGTTGGCACCCATGGTTGGTGCCCATGGTGTATGAACAGGGCTGGCAGGTAGGGAGGTTGTGTCACGTCTGAGTGAAGTTACAAACCTGCCCCTATTGAAAATATTTGCCTACATCGATTTCGGCCGAGTCGAGTTTGTTTTGCCGCCCACCGTGTATGAATGGGGAATGGAGGGAGAAGCAGAGGTCTTTCGGACGAGCTTGAATCAAATGAGTTTTGCCGCCCATGTTTGTCGCCCACCGTGTCGGAATGGGCTCAGAGGTGGTCGTGTCACGTCTAATTGAAGTTACTAACCTACCCCTATTTAGAGCAGTGGAAATCGGGCCGATGGATTTTCTATGTAATGGGTAGACAGTAATTTCCATCTCCCAAACACTTGGCTTCAGGCAACCGACGTGGGAATGGAAATTTTGCTGCTTCTTTCGAATTTTGGGACAATAAGCATCCACATTTACCCTGGCAACTAAATTCGAATCCATGTTGTATTCCTATATGAATCTTTATAAATCATTCTATGTGTTTTTATATATCTTCAAAAGGACGACAAAGATGTATTCCACTATCATATATGAATATGGTTTACAAATGCCGATACTCAAATTCAGAAACTAGAATCCAGTTTAAGGTGAATTCGAATATTTGGAACATTTCATGTCCAACTCAAATGTCACATGCAGCATAATGTGTACTCCCATTTAGATATGTACACAAGCAATGTATCAAGATTGAAATACCGAGTCAATCAACCAAGAATGTACAGAACTAACAGACATATAAACACTTATAGAGTATATGGATCAATAATATCAACTAACATACATAAGCCAGGCCGATGTAATTTTTTTTGGCTACAACATCATCCTTTTTTTAGCCAGCATCTTGGCCCTTTCCGATGCGTGCCACTTATGGTCCATCTATACTACTACTATTACTGAATGCACATTCAGCCTGATTGGCGTATTTGTAGGTTTGGCACAACAATCCAAATGAAATGTCTCCGAGTCTTATCAATTAATACAGACTTGTGCTCAAATAAAATTACAAACCAAATTTTTTGTTACATGATCTCTAAAACAAATGGTTTGATTGATTACATGAATAGACAACACAAAGGTTATTCAACTATGGAAAGAACATTTCACCTATGATTTACCAAGTAGGAATTTAATTTCCTTTTTTCCTTCAGGACCTTAACAATCTGGTCAGTCTCAGCTTGCTTCATTTTGAAATCCACCAAATATTTAATGGTTGTCTTGAGTACTGCTTGTGATTGTGCTGTTTGCTTCCTCAACATGTCAACTTCATCTCCAAGTGCAGAAGCAGAATCTCTTTCTACCACTAGTTTAGCCTCTAGAGCATCAGCAGTTGGCAATTCATAATGCACGATTGGGCCAGTGCCACTGCTGTGGGATGATGCAACATCCATGGGGACCTCGCTCTTTGATCTTGGGCTAACCTATTTTGCCATTAAAGTTCCGATTGGATTCAGAAAAGTTGAAGTTAGCAAAACATCTCAACTGGGAGTTATAATAGCAAACCAGTTAAACAAACAAGGAATTAAAGAGTTTCAATTGGATGCTGAAAAGTAGTTATTAACATCATTGTAATCCGCTGTTGCAGCAGCAAAGCAGTTAAACAAACAAGTAGATATTTAAGTTAAGGCAAACAGGTAATTCTTAACAGTAAGTATCAAACACATAGATAGGCGCAGTCTACAATATGATTAATAGGCTGTGCCAGTATGTAATGAGTAGCAAACTAAATTAAGCCAAGCAACGTAATTGAACAATTTTGCAATAAGTGGCTAACTAAAATTCTGAGAAGCAGGTAACTGAATTTATGCTAGTTCTTTGTACAGGCACACTGCAACTTCTTTTTCGCTTACAAGGTTGTACGAAGGAGTCCATGGCATCAATTGATTGGATACGCAGTCCCAATACTTCTTTCTTCCCACACTGCATGGGTAAGTCGAATGGTTAATCTGGTAAGATGGTGCGTCCTTGATATGTTATATGAGGACGTGTAGTCAGACTAGTTGTAGCCAAACACATCACACTTGCTTTTACTGTATATTTCATGCGATTACTTTTGGCATATCGAGATCTAAGCAATCTACAATAGGATGAAAAGACTGGCATCCTTCACATTATTGGCGAACTCAGTTCATAGAAACAAGCAATTCAACCATTCTGTGGATAAATCAAAAGCGCCACTGGAATATTTTTCACTATCCAATCATACACGCAAAAAGGGGCGACGCCACCATAGGGGTTGGTATGGGCGGCTGCCTCAGGTGGCTGGAAAGTGTGCACCTAGTTTGAGTCGTCCAGGTTGGCCCACGTAGTTTTGTTCATCCTAACGCACGAGCAGGCAATGTATAAAATGAAGAAAAATGTTTCAATTTGGATGGGCCAATAACATAAGTGCAAGGTAGGCCCTATAGCAGGCTCGCGGCCCAAATGAGCGCCTCCCATATTGATCGACAGCAGGAAAAATCCCAATTCATTCGCTCTAGCCTCCAGTCTGGTTCGCTCCTAACCTAGCCGCCGCTGGACAGACCGACACTGCACTTCCTCGCGCCCTCGTTGGAGGGCGATCGCCGGGCTTCAAGCGAACGGAAGGACAAGAAGATGAAGATCCAACCCTGGGTGTAGCCTGCATGGGAGGCAGCGGCGGCAGCACGGGCATGGCATCGTGCTTGCGCAAACGGATAGTCGCAGCTTGCAAGAGTAGCATGCGCAACGAGCAGGTACATCACATCCTTGATTATATCTAATTCAACTCTTCAATTTCTGGCCAATAGTTAAACCTGACGGTGTTGTAAAACTGCTTGTATGTAGGGAATCTATGAGAAAATGAAACCAATTTCTACTTATTTTACAACTCCCCCAATCAATACTGAACTGACTGAATCTGATGTATCTAATCAAGTTTCTGGTGCAAACATACAAGCTCGTGTTGTTCTTGAGCCTGAAGTGTCTAATGAACAGACTTCTAATGAAGGATTTGATGCAAACATTTTACATGCTCCTGGTGATGAACATATAGTGTCTAATGAGGGATCTAATGCAAGCATTTTGCAAGCTCATTGAAGGATTTAGTGTCTAATGATGTTCTACTATGTTGAGAGAGACAGAGATTTGCAGGCATTGATGACAAGCAACTTATAGTGCATTTTCATAGCTTGAGGAAACATCGAGGCCATCTACCAGAAAGTCCTCGTATCATGACAACATAGCATAAATACTTTTCTAATCTGTTGTTTGAAACTATTGGCATACTTGTGCAGGATAGATATATTGATATGCAGTTTGCGCACTGGTTATACGTGCAATTACACTTCGATATTTTCATCCAGAGAATGAATAATTCAAGCAGGTACATACCATGTTTGTAGTCCTTGTACACCATGTTGCATTTTGTGTTTTTTGGTGCGTGCATCATTTAGTGTTTATAATCTGAACTACTTTGGATCATTAGCTAATTTTCAAAGTGCATGTAGCTTCACATTTCTCAAGTTATGTTGATTTCCGGAGTGCAAGTGACTTCATATTTTTTAAGTTAAATGTTCGCCCCTGGTAACTTGAATTCATGGATCAGCCACTGCACACAAATCATACACGAATGCTAGTACGAATTAAATGAAATGCAGGGACTTACGCTAGCTCATTGTACAGGCTCACTGCAGCTCTGCTTGCGCTTGGGATGTTCCATGTACAAGTCCATGTTACCACTTGCTTGGATGTGCAGGCATTGTGCTCCTTGCATCCACCTCTGCATTTCTGACACGGCGAATGGTTGATCAAATAAGAGGAATCGACCTTGATGTTGTACCGGAGGACAGATACTTACAAGGTTATACGGGTGTGCAGGATGTGTACCAGGTCCCGTAGCGCCGTCATGCTTCGCTAAAAAATGGGTTTGCTTGTTTCAGATGATATCTCCAGAAGAAATAAGAGTTAAAGTTAGAGTTGCATAGGCGTGTAAGCTAAGAGAGCAGTGAAAGGATATACAAACATCGTCGGAATAGTGCACAAGGGAGTGATGTGTGGATACCTAGTTCGGGCCGGCGTTTGGGCATGCTCGCCTAGCTAGAGTGTGGGTCACTTCATAGCCGTTGAGGGTGATGCACTGGCGTTGGCTGGCCGCGCACGGATGAAGATCTTGAGTGGCAGCGGAGCGCTACAATGCGCTGGACAAGACTGTTGGTGAAGCCCCAACGGCCTCGGGGGGCGGAGGTGCGACGATGTGCTCGGTGAAGTAGCCCTGGTGAGCTGGGAGACGGCGTCGGTGAAGCGCACCTGATGCGGTGGAACTCGGTGTCTGTGAGGCACGTCGATTGCGGCGGCCGACGTTGTCGGTGGACCACCCGGTGCGGTGGATGAGGGCGTAGATGAGGTAGCTCCGGTGCGGTGGTGAAACGTGACCGTCGTCTTCGTCATCGTCGTCGTCCGACAGAGGTGGGGAACGGTGGGGAAAGAGACGAGACAGGGGCGATTCAAGGGTTGGCGGCGAATTATTTTGGCTGTGAGCAATCTGGGCGCGGAAGGGGATGGTGGAGAAGACAGATTTTTCAGGGCTGGAATTGGGGCCGCCAGATATTTCAATCCGAAATGTGGAAGTGCGAACTTATATTGTCATCGTCCTTTTTTGGGGGGGAGGGGGGATGGGTGGCTGGGTGCTACGCATCCGTTCGACACACGCGACCACCCTGACAGGACTATGCTTCGGTGCCTTAAGGCACCTGCCTTTGTGTCCATGACATGTGGGCCCAACAGGTGGCTGGCCCACATGTCAGTGACCCAAAGGCAGTTGCCTTTAAGGCACCGAAGCAGCGTCCACCCCGACACGACCCTGGTCTGCCTGGTGCACCTACATTTGAGAATGCAAACGAATCTTCTTTCATTTGCAAACGAATCTGTATGTATTACCATGCCCGTGTTTTCCTTGCAATAATTAGTCATTCGAAACGAGATACTCCATCCGTTCACTTTTGTAAGTCATTTCAGACAACTTAAAATGAACTGTTTTGCACATTGTCTGAAATGTCTTCAAGGTCTTATAAAAGTGAACAGAGGGAGCACTATAAATTAATTAATGAGGAGTTATTTGAAAAAAATCGAAACGGTACCCACGCTAACGTGGATTAGAGTGTGTGTCACATAATTAGTTATTTGAACTAGAGTGTGTGTCACGTAGTTAGTTATTTGAATTAGAGTGTGTGTCACGCAGCGATCTCCAATTCTAACGTGGATTTCTCATTTCACTGTATCCATGCTACTTGTTTAATACAAATTCATATGTATATGATGAACACCATCGTAGTGAGAAAACTTTTGGATGGATTCAAACATATGACCTACAAAATAGCACAACAAACTAAGTCAATGTCAACTTTTCGAAACTTAGTATGGCACGAATTCAAAATAATTACCCGTATGACTGGTCCTCGGTTCAAATCTTACAATGTACACCGAATTGAAACATCGATATTAAGTCTCGTACTATGTACATTCAAATGTTGTTTTTAGCCCCCCCCCCCCCGCACAAACGCTACATACTTCCTGTATCGGTCAATCTTCCTCTCCTAACCACCTTAGGAAGCTATCGGTTTCCAACACACGTTCATTCTTTCTCTCCATGTTTCGATCTCTAAGTCTCTCAACTACACAACCCCTTTTTCCACTCTGTTACCAAATGTATTTACCTCACACACCCGCCATTGCACCCCATGCCGAGCTCTCTCTCTCTCCCCCTCTCCCTCTCACCCTCTCGCGCTAAATACATGCATTGCCTATCTAGCCCCCAACCTCTCGTGCGCACGCACGCACGTTGTATATCTAGGTCACTCCCTCGAGACTGTCTCACTCTTTCTTCCGCACGGCGGGCCACACTCGCTCAATCTCGCTCTCTTTATCTGAGTCTCGTTTAACCTCGTTTTCTTTCACACACAAATGATATATCTCCCTGTTCGGGCCTCGATCGACACACTCTATACTCTCTCACGGCAATTGTCTATCTAGGTCAGTCCATCCAAGCCCGCCACTCTTTCGACCTCATGGTGGGCCACGCTCACTCATCTCTCTCTCTCTCCGTATGTCTCGATTGACCTCGCTCTTTCTCGGACAAAAATGATATATCACCATGTTTGAGCCCAATTCGACCTATTCACATTGTATACTCTCTCACGCACATCGTCTATCTAGGTCACTCTCTCCAACCGTCTCACTCTTTCGATCGCACGGCGACCCTATGTGATCGGTTGACCTTGCTTCCTCTCACGCACAAAATATATCTACACGTCTGTGACTGGATCATCTCTCAAGCTCTATCTTACAGCCCTCACCCTTGCCAAAAAGCTCAATCGGACAATATCTCTCCAGAGCATATATATTTGTTCAATGAATGTCGGACCACACTCACTTTGTCTCTCTATCTATATGTCTCTCGATTGACCTCGCTTTCTCACACCGTATCTTCCACGCGTTGAAGCTACTACCTCTCCATCCCTCGCAAAGCCGGAGCTATTTACATTGCGAGGGGCACTCCAACCTTGGATTAATTTGTGTAGGCATTTTATTCCGGTCGGTTTAGATTATATTTTCGTAGCATTCGGCCCACAACTACTCCAAACACCGTTGCAACCCACGCAACTCCCCTAGTTGATTTCCCTCTGGCTCGGTCATCGCTCTCTCGCACGTCCTTTCTCGCCTTCAACATCGCACCATGGTATTATTGAAAAAACTATGTTGTTCTCTTTAATTACTATAAATAAGCTTGAAAACTACACACCTATAGTCCACTTGGAATGGAACAAATTTCGACCCACAAATTAAAGTGCTACAAAATACACACTGAGGGGCCCACATGTCATGAAACAAATTTGGACCCATATACAAATTAAAAAATAAAGGACGAGGATCGAACATGCGACCGGGCCTTCAAGCCGCACGTCAATAGGCAACATACGTAGAATAGCAATGTTTGTTGTACCCCCTTTGTTCACATAATGTTTTTATATTACCACAGCCTAATTAATGGATAACATGTAATATTATTTTTAGTACTATTCGCCTTCACTTACTGGTGGGTTCCATGTGTGCTCTCTCTCTCCTCCCCTTCTATGTTTAGACGCACGGGCAAACAGGAAGAACTCGCGGGCGATGTTGCCGTTGACCATATCTGGACGCGTTCACAAGTCATGGCACCAGTTTCACGTACTAGCAGCACTAGTCAGTGTGTACGTGCAATGCACGTTAATTTGGAAGTATATTAAGTGCATGCGGATATTAAATACTAGGATATTATTTGCGTGTTGTCATGTGATTAGCACTATTTTTGGCATGAAATTAACTGCACGCTAAACATGTTGAACGCTAGACATTGAAGCAGTCTAGGTCGTTGGATGACAAGGAATACATGTGGCTTGATGATGTTTTATATTTAATTTGATACAACACTAGCAGAACATTCAATCGACCAAACCATACATTTCGTTTAGTCTGACTCTGACTTTAAATTATACGACAATCGATATAAAATAAACAGAAATGATAAACGTTCGAATTTTAAGCATGGCAATTCGAACGTTTTTCATGGCAAATTTATATTACGCGGTGGCGGCGGCGGCGGCTCGCGGTGGGAAGCAGCTCCTCTGCCGTGCTCTGTGTGTCATCGGGCCACTGACCGATGGCGACGGCAGTGTCTTGCGCCGATGTTGGCATACTCCTGGATGTTGGCCTAGCTTCAAGGAAGGCCAAAATGTTTTGGACTTCGGAGCGAGTCAACTGGCAGGAGGAGGCGACTGGCGTTGGTGCAAGGAAGCGGTCGACGGTGGCCATCCATGCCGCTGATGGGGGCACTGGCACCCGCGCGGGGACAGGCACTCTCAATGGCGCAGCGGAGACATTCGCGTGCACGGGCACCGGCACGGGCACACACGTCAGTGCACGCGCATGCGCATGCGCTGGCAGGTGCACGGGCACCGGCACGGGCGTGCACGTCAGTGCATGCGTAGGTGCATGCGCTGGCAGGTGCATGGGGATGGGCGCTGGCGCAGTCAGGGCGATAGGAGCCGGAATGGGAGCGGGGACAGGAGCGGCGTCTTCCCGCAAGGCCAGTTCAAGCTCGTCCCAAAGTGCCTTATGTTCTTGAGACTCCGGCTGGATGTCTTCCTCAGGAAACTGGAACACTAAGGGCAGACCATCGTG
Source organism: Triticum urartu (assembly GCF_003073215.2). Classification (NCBI taxonomy): domain Eukaryota; kingdom Viridiplantae; phylum Streptophyta; class Magnoliopsida; order Poales; family Poaceae; genus Triticum; species Triticum urartu. The sequence goes on from NW_024114250.1 coordinate 12,590, forward strand.
ATGCGGCATGGCGTACGTTTAGGTCAGGCTAGTTGGAGGTAGACGACAGGAGAATCGGAGAGGAAGAGAGACCATTGTAGTGGATACCGGGTAGTGCGGGGTTGATTTTAAACTGCGGCGCCGACGACATTAAAAGTGGGAGCAGCTGGGACGATGGTGGGCGGCGGAGCCTAGTCAAAGGGCTCGCCTCCCGGTGAGCCTGCAGCTGCTCGCACGCCTTACGAGGCGGTCTGCTCGCACGCCTCCTCGACTCACACGCTTGCTCGGATGGCACCTACCGATGAGAAGCGGGGACTCGTGGCGGCACATAAACGCCCACAGTTTCAATAGTGAAAGCGTCCGCCTTAACATGACATGTCTTTGTTCCAAAATACCTTGGCTCTTCATTTGTGCAACTTGTCATAAGCAGCTTGTCTCAAATTGAAGAAAAAACTTACGAAGTAATATTTGTGCCATATCACGTGACCATGCTTAGTTTCAAGAATTTATGCTCACTTTTGGATTTTGAAATTTAAGATCCAGGATTCGAAACAATATCATAACCTGCATCATGCAATAAATTTTCAAGCCGTACATCTGTCCTGTTGTATTTCTTAAGAAAGGATTTGGTCAAACATTTTGCTTAGTTAGACTTCAGACAAGTTATATATGCAGAGTAAAAGGATAATCCCTCCGTACCAGTGCATTGCCTGATATATTAACTCAAGTACTAGGCACGAACAAAGGGCTCAATTCTGTGCTCATCCTGGTGTAGTAGTAGTAGTAGTACTAGGCAATGCAGTTGACGGGTGACCTTGACGAGCGGCGACCGAGGGAATTGAACCGTGCTCGGCACGGTAGGTAACGTTGTCTAGTTACTAAAGCATCCCTCCGTTGTTCATCGGTAGTCATTATGGACCGGGGACATGAGGGGAATTTCCTAGGGCTGGAATTCTGGCCGCCAGATATTTCGACTTGAAACGCTGAGGCTCGACTGGTTGGGGTTGCCTAATGTGCGTACCACGCACGCCACCGAAGGACACGAGCCCATTTTTTTTAGGATCAACACGAGCCAAGGTCTGGCTGGTACGCCGTTGGGTCCTACCATTCGAGAATACGAAAGGAACCTTTTAAATTGCCGAACGAATCTATGTGTATTACAATACCCGTATTTTCCTTGCAAATACTAATCTCAACGTGGTAATTGATTTATGACGAGTTGTTGAATTAGAGTGAGTTTGTGATATAGTGATCTCAACGTGGATTTCACATTTCATGGTATCCCTAGTAAGTTTTCCAATGCAAATTCAAATTTAAAAGATGAACAATATGGAGGTGAGAAAACTTTGTATGTATCAAGCATATGACCACACACACACACACAGAGACACACACGCACGAACACAACAACAATCCAATAAGTATAGTGCATCTATTTTTCCAAACCATGCATGTATGACACGAATTCAAAAATACTCCTTCTATTCCTAAATATTAGTCTTTTAGAGAGTTCAACAAGTGACTACATACGGAGCAAAATGAGTGAATCTAGACTCTAAAATATGTCTATATACATCCGTATGTGCCAGTCCATTTGAAGCCTCTAAAAAGACTAATATTTAGGAACGAAGGGAGTAAAATGTAAGACATCCATGGTCCTCAGTTCAATATTTAAAATGAACATGAAACTGAAACATGAATATTAAGTCTAGTACTACAGTACATGCAAATGTTGTGTTTAGGCGGAGGTATGATTGTCGGGGGTCAACCCCTCGACCTTAGATAAAATTGTGGAGCTCTGTTTAGGGTTGTTTAGATTATATTTGTCCCCACCCTCCCAACCACCGATTGGTTGTGCACCCCCACCCCTCCTCCCCGGGAGAATATCATGTGCCCCCATACCTTAGATGCTATATGCCGATACGAGTTGCTTGGAGCTTGTAGATCTGAGATATAGCAGCTCACATGATGTGTCTTAATATTTTTGCAGGAAACCTTGATGAGTTTGAGAATTGCACACAATTTGTACAAAAACTACTTAGATGCCCTTTGATCCCATATCCAACGACCTCGAAGCTCGTATCACCGTAGCATCTAAGATGAAGGAGGACATCATATTCTCCTGTATGTAAGAATATCATGTGCTACCACACCTTAGATGCTTTGGTGATACAAGCTCTTCGGAGGCGTTGGATTTGTGACCCAACACCTCCTCGGTGGTTCGAATGGTTTTTTGCAGAAAAGCCCCAAAAGAGTTCGGCCACTGCTTACAAGCACAAAGACTGCTCAGATGCCATTGGATCTCAGATCAAACGACCTCCAAGCTCGTATCACCGTAGCATCCAAGCTGCGATAGCACCTTATGTTTTCTCGCACGGGAGAGTATGAGGTGCTCCCGCACCGTAGATTCTATGGTGATACGAGTTCACTGAGATCTAACGGCCCACAGTAGGAGGTTTGAATGTTTTTGCAATATGGCTGATAGAGTTTGGGAAATGCGCAGAAAGTACAAGTACTACGCATGTGCCATCTGATCACTGATCATACGACCTAGATGCTCATATCACCGTAGCGGGTAATTAAGCTACGGGGAGCACCTAATATGAGCACCGGGGAGCCGTTGGATCGAAGATGCAGCGGCACACACGAGGCCTGAATGTTTTATTTGCAAAAAAACCTTTGGAGAGTTTGGAAATTGCGCATAATTACAAAGACTACTCCCAAGCCATTGGATCTCACTTCCAACGGTGTAAAAACTCATATCACATAGTATCTAAGTTGCGGTGTGATGTGATAATTCTATGCGCTATCATTTTTGGTTCGTAAACTTGCAAAATACGTGTCAACTCATGCCGTTACTTGTCTAACGCGAAAGTGTTTGTTCAAAAATAAACATCCTACACTGAATATCGGAACAACACGGGGTCCCACTTGTCATTAATCAAATTAGGACCTAAAACTAACAAATCTAAAAGACGAGATTCGAGCTGGCAACCTGGACTGAAAAAACAAACGGTTGTTGGCTTTGTCCCATAACTTGATTTTATACAGTACTTGCGTTGAGTAGAGTAGAGGGAGTGCCTCATCAATACGTGCATGACTGTTGTCTCACTTACTGGTGGGTCCCAGGTCTGCGATCTCAATCTCTCTTCTCTCCATCATCTAACCTTTGCACGGGCACACACGAAGAGTGGCGCTAGCTTGCCGTGGTGTTATTACAACTAAAAAAAGCTTGGAAAATAGAAGAATCGCCTAGAACAAGAGACGTTGTGGCTGGTCGAGACAGAGCTAACCACATCTATTCTCCATGCCACGTTTGCATGATGAAGTTGTGTGGCTAGTGGGGTGTTTTCGACCGACTGGCTGGGTCCCGAGGTCGAACCATAGGTACTACGTCTGATATAGTATATTTTTACACGCACATTTTTCCTCCGTGCCGAGACATGGTGCACCGTACGCGCGGTTTCGGGGTCCTCCCGGGTGGTGCACACATATATTCTTCCTTACGTGGGATGCCCTACCACGTGTTTTCTGGGTCCTCCTCGGTCGTAGCGCCGAAGCAAGTAAATGAGTCGTAAATCACGAAAGACCACCTTTCCCACCGAAGTACATCAGTGAAGCACGGTGGCTAGCTAGTTGGGCTAGTTCGACCGATTAGCTAGGCCGCCGCCACATTTGTTTTTTCACCCTTTTTTATCTACTTGCCGGCAGGTAAATTTAAATATCCACCGCGGCGTTGCTCTGGTGTTTGGGTGCGGCAGGATTTTTAATTTTTTGATTGACGGGAGCAGGCGCGGCAGGATTTTTAATTTTTTGATTGACGGGAGCAAGGCGCGGCAGCAATTAGTCACGATGACTCCACCTATAAAAACCCACTGCTCCCTGATGTGAGAAGTCGTCGACTGGTGTTTTACCATGGTGAAATCCAAAAGATTCCCCGTGTCAGTGGGAACGACACCTATGGGATCACAAGAATCCCTACTATGGTTGGCGGGGCAGGGGGTCATGAGAAGAGCGGATCTAACATGTAGCACACGGTTTGTTTATCCAGTTCGGGCCGCGAGGATGCGTAAAACCCTACTCCTGCTTTGGTGGATTGTATATCTGTGTTCTTGAGCTAGCTATGGGGCGTGAGGAGCTCCAAAAAGCCGAATCCTTCTCCTGGTCGCCTCGGGCCTCCTTTTATAGAAAAGGGGTTGCCACAGTGGCACACAGAAGGTGGAGAGGGTACAATGATGCGAGGTTATCCCTCGCATTACATGACAAGGCGCATTTAATGCGTCTTGCTTAGGTGTCCTTGCTTTATCGGGGATGGGGGAGAGACCTATCTTGTCCGTCGCCGCTCCTTCTTGTGTCGACATGCGCCCTGGCCAGCGACGCATGCGATGACACGTAGGTAGGCAGGCAGCTGAGGTGGCGCAGCGGTGGGTCTTCATGAAGATCTGCATGCCGCCACGCAGGTGCCTGCCCAGCTGGTTGGGTCGGCAGCTGCATGCATGCGGTGGTGGAGGTTTAGTCGGCGTGGGCCTGATGGTGGCCCTGCGGGTGTCCTCGGTAAGGGCCTTGCCGGGGCCCCGGCAAGGGTCTTGCCGAGGCGCCTGCTGTCATCCCCGGCAAGGCGCTTGCCGGGGGCCTTGTGGTCTTCCTCGGCTGGGATCCCGCCAAGGGTTGTCGTCTCCTTAGTGCGTATCTGATCTTGAATGTCTTCACAAAGATCTGCATGCTCGCCACGGGGATGTCTCCCGAATCCTTGCCCTTTGGGGGCAGTGGACTCAAGGGTGATTTGCTCCGTAGGCGCGGGACGAGTCGCCGCGGCAAGGGTCTTGCCGGGGCTGCTAGAACTGTCTCCCGGCAAGGATCTTGCCGGGGGAGTCCGCTTCGTCCCCTTTGCTCTTCGTGGTCTTGGCCTTGGCGTCGTAGTTCTCTTGAGCTTCAGTCTTACCCTGGCTCACCTCCCTTGCCTTGCTTGGTGTGGTGGTGCCCGTGGCTCAGACTGCCCGTGCACAGTTATAGGGGTACAAAAAGTGTACCCCTCTTTTTGTACACCGACACCCCGCTCCCCGCTTCCCGTAGATTGCATTGCCTTTCAGCCGTTTCGCCCCCTTTGCTTCCTCTCCCCATTGCTTCTACCTGGTGCCATGGCGGCGCAGCAGATCACGGAGTCCGAGGTGAGGCTCCTGACACAGGAGCTCCCATGCCAAGGATGCGGAGCTCAGGGCCAAGGACGTGGAGCTCCGTGAGCTCAAGGAGGAGAGGAGTGCCATGCTCCTCCGTTATGTGCGGGAGTTCATGGAGCTTCCAAAGCGGCAGGCGTCCACCACAAAGATGCTTGAGGCGTCGGCGGCGTTGCTGCAGAAAGCGGGAGATACTGTAGGCCATTAGGGGAGCCGTCTGGAGCGCGAGCGGGCCGATCGTGACGAGGTCCAGGATCGCCTCAGCCACTTGGTGAACCAAGTTTCCACGCACGTGTTGCGGCTGCACGATGCCTACCGTCGTGCTAGCGCGACGATGCCGGCCGTCGGGCTAAACCCGTCGGACCACCCGGTCGACTTCAACGAACTGCGGCTTCCTGACCTGGTCTCCTTCTTCACCTATATCTCCGAGGAGCTGAGCCGTCTCCGCGCGATGGTGGGGGCTGAGCTGGACAAGGAGGGGTTGCGGGCTGCCGTCGCCGTTGCCGGGCGAATCCTTTCAGGGCTCCGTCACCGGAATCCATTCGTGCCATTGGACGCCGTCTTTGACGAGCTGGCTCCCGTCGACCGGGAGCGGGCTCTGCGGGCGGTTGCACCCTGCATCACCAACGCGTGCGCCTCGAGAAGCAGAGGGACTTCGGTGGTGTTTAGGCGCCCTCTGCATGGGCATGTCCATGTCTCGGTGCAACATGACCGTTGGATCAAACTCAGACGGTGCAAATCAGTCACTGTAGCACAAAGCATGTGGGTGTGTTTGGTTGCATTCTCATCTCAGTATAGTTGTTTCCTCTTTGTGTATTTTTGTCAACCTACTAGTGTGGACTCATGCACCCTTCATGCACTCTGCCAAACACCCAAAAGTGGGTCGAGAAGGGAACTTTTGCTCCCATCCCGTGCACCCTTCATACACCCTGCCTAACACTATTCGTGCTTCATATGGTTCATGTTTCGTGGAGTACTGTAGCACCATACTCTCCGTGTGCTGTGGACCTAGTTCTGTTAACATTGATCTCACCGTTCATTCTCGACCGGACAGTCGGAAAAGCGGTACTATGTTACATATAGGAGTAGTTGACATGCGCACAACATAATTTGTTATCGTCATATCTTAGTACACTAGCAACAAGATTGTGTAGTACTGACGTATGAACCACTGCACATGCCTAGTAGTAGGAGCACTGTGTATGTTCAAGTGGCTACCGTGTTTCGCACTCCTCCGTCGTAAGAGTGGAAACACTTGCTGTAATCATTTTTTTCTTCAGAAAAACAGTGGACACGCTCTACCATGCGGATCCTCCTCCAGCCATGCACTAAATTACTCACTTTCGCCGACATGTGGGACAGCCAGCACCTGGGTCCACCAGCCATGCACTAAATTACTCCGTAGTAGAGTGACGGTAGACTACCCCGATCGAACCACCGCAGTAATGCCCAATGAGCCGTCAAATCACAAAACCCCCTCCTTTCCAGCAGTAAGTTGGACGGACAAAGCAACCATCATTTCACTCTTCTCTCTCGGCTTCCTCTCTTGAAGAAAACCCCCACTCGCTTAGCTTCTCCCTCATCTCATTCCTCCTTTCACTCTTCTCTCTCAGCTTCCTCTCTTGGATGGATGCCAGAGCACCAGCCGACGTGATGTCTATGGCTCTGGCCAAAACCATCGAGGCTCATGGTACGAAGAAGCGCAAGCACCCCGCCGAGACTACCGCAGACAAGCTCAAAGCCATCGCCCTGTCCAAGCCCCCCTCTCCGGGATCCCTCATTAAGCAAGTCCAGGTAATTTCTCTTGTTGACGATCTTTTTCTTGATCTTGATCGTGTTTTTTCATCTAACACGCAGTACTAGTACTGGTAGTACAACTTTCTGGGTGATCTTGCATGTGATTTTAGTGTGCCGAATGACGGTTCTAAATTCCTCTTTTGACCAAAACATGCGAGAGGTTGACACTGATTTCTTATAGATTACTTTCAACTACTCCCTCTGTCCCGAATTTCTTGTCTTAGATTTGTCTAGATACGGACATATCTAATACTAAAATGTGACTTGATACATCCGTATCTAGACAAATCTAAGACAAGAATTTTGGGACGGAGGGAGTACTTTATGAACATCAATGCTACCTTTTAAGAGGGTATATTTGCCTCAGTAACTTGTGTTATGGATATTGCATGTAATCCCTCTGCTCTCATGCCTTTGAAGACATGTTCTAGTGTCTTTGTTCACTCATTTCTATGCTTATATGTAGTCATATATGGAGTATAATATCGAAAATCATCTTATATTTCTGAACGGAGGTAGTAATAAAATATGGTTTTTGTTTGAATTAGAACCAGGTCCACGGTGGAGATGAAGTTCTCAAAGTCATGTCGTGTGAACTGGAAGACCTGATGATGAGTTCTACTGATGAACTATCTAGCTGTTGTGTCATTGTCGCCACGTGTCCTGAACTAGTGTTTTCCTGTAGCATTGTTGTCAGGCATGTTCTCAAGGCTGTACTTGACCACAAAAATTTCCTGGCTGTGCCTTCGATTACGAATGGTGTGGTTCTTGTAAAGCTTCCCAACAAATCTGATGCGGCCTGTCTTCATCATCATGTTTATGAGTGGAAAGACCACTCTGTTAGGTTCTCCAAGGTTGACAAGATGGTGATGGTGCATGTAGACATCTCACACGAAGTCCATGGCCTAGTCAGTTATGCGGGGTTCATCCCGTAGGTCGGTGGCAAAAAATAGTCTGCAGAGTTTAGTTAGTGCAACTTTGCTTGTCTGTAGTAAGTACTATTGTTCAGTACTTGATTTGTGTTTGTGAACCCTGTATTGTTTATTAGTACTGCCGCTTTTGGTGTGTGGTCAGTCCTAAGAACAGTCTATGTTAGTGTCTGTCCACTCAATTCAGTCTGTATATTTTGAAGTATCCAGATCATATTTTTTGTGAGGACGGTTTATCAATTATGGTTACACTCCAATATCTATATGCATTGCAAGGTTTATCGCACCCACCAGGATTTCCAGTCCCATGGATGTTCGGTCCATACGATTTGTCACGACCTTTGGACTGTCCTGCTTGTGGGAGTAGGCGGGCCCCCTGCATGCCACGCATAGTTGGACGATCAATCTTCTGTTTAGTACTTCAACATAGTGATTTCCTGGTAAGGATTCACTCGTGTCACATCATGTAAATCTTATTGCTTTACTGTCTAAATCTTATTGATTTAATGTCATGTTTTCTTTCTTTTCCTGCAATTTTACGATGCAGGTTTTGCCATGTGACATTCATCACAGAATAAACCGTTTGGTTTGCTCTACGATGGCTATTTTTGCAGGTTTCACTTCTTATGTCATGTCAGTAATGAAGGCACTGTCCATCACATATATTACTGGAAAAAATTGGATCAGTCTATTGTATGAGTACAAGATGAATACCTATGATGAACTGCAGTTTGGTTTAACAAAAACACCACAATTAGTCCTTCTCGCATTTAAAAGAAATGAAGAAAAAAACTGGATCACGGTCACGGATCCTAGTCAAGTTAGAAAGCTGATCATAGCAGACCAGACACGATCGCCGCTGTCTCGCACAGATCGAGCACCAACAGTTGCTCTAGCACTGACAACGGCAGTAGCTCAGTCTGATCCAGCTGAGGATTGGGCACCGACCGTGTTAGCAGATCAGTATAATCTACAGGAGGATCGGGCATCGACACCGGCACCTGCTCCGACACCGGCACTAGCTCAACAAGGAGCACCATCTCCGGCAGCAGCAACGGCTTCGGCACCTGCACCAACACTTGCACTTGCATCTGCTCCAGCCCGTGCAGTTGCACCGGCAACAGACTGGGCTGCAGTTCGCACTTCATATACCAAAGTCCTTACAAAAATCGACATGTCCACCTTCTTAGTAAGCATTGGCTGCTCAAGTGCTTCGTTCTTTTTTCTTTCCATGTTGTTTCAAATGATTCACTGTGTTGATCTAACTGTTTGGGTATGTCTTCTTATTTGCAAACAGAGAATTCCTAGAGCAACGAGGGAGTCGTTCAACAATCCGGGCGACCGCAGCCAAGTTTCTCTTACCATGCGCAGCCTTGGTGTGAATGAACCTGCTCAATATACCGTAAGTACAAAGGATGGTCGCATGATGATTGATGCTAAAGGATGGTGAAGGTTCAAATCTAAATCATATCTTGCGGTAGGGGATGATGTCAAAATCGAACTTTCTCGGCAAGGAGAGCTGGTCCAAATCAACTTTGAAATTCTTCAGTAGCATCACGCAACTGTCGAACTGATCTATCCTCCGAGAGATTTTGATGTAATAATCTGGCATGGTGAAACAAGTGTCCTGTGTGTATAAGTAGTACGACAATATTATTTATTACATGGTATATCGTTGATAGAATTGCAACTCTGGTTGCTGGTTAGGAACTGTCGTTCGATTTCATTCCAACAGCTGTCGTGCTTTATTCAATTTTGTGAAAAGCGCTGAGGTAGAACACATGGGCCCCCAAACATGCAGGGTCGGCCTGCGGCCTAAAGTCCAGAACCGTGAGCCTATCTGAGTATTATATTCTCAGCTGAACCCCCATAAAAAAAGCTGAACCCCCATAATGCCTGTGCGTTGTAGAGGGAGTATATTTCTCGGCAAGGTGAGCCTGTCATATAAAAGATTTGTATATTTCTTTACAGAGGGAGTATCTCTCTGTCAAAAATATATTTATGTGTAACTAGTTACTCCTGTCTTTCTACTTCCTTTCGCTGATATGTGGGGCAACCGGCAACGGGGTCCACGTGCCATATGCACAAATTAGAGTGCACAACTTCACGGTAGACACACCCCGGTCGTAGCGCCGCAGTAATGCCCAATGAGCCGTCAAATCACAACCCCCTTTCCAGCTTTAGCAGTAAGCTGGACGGACGAAGCGGCAATATTTCACTGGGCCTGAATCCCCTTCTCCCTCGTCTGCTTGTTCAGAGAAAACCCCCTCTCGGCGATTGCATAGGGTTTTCTCATGGAGAACCAGGTACGAATTCTTCATCCATCCCTGATAAATCCAAGTCCCTTGGTCGCAGGTAATCCTAGGATGGCAGCCGCCGCCGTTGATGCATTTTTCTTCCTACTGAATCTAGTGTGTTTCATTTGCAGTGCCCAAAGTGTGAGTACCCTTAGGTTTCTGCGCCCTCGGCGAGACGCCACACTTGTTCCTTCTCATCCTAACACAACATTTTGAAACGCGCACAGTATGTTCCTAGAATCCTCTTTTCTATCCGGGAGGGTGGGGTTTTTTTGAACATGCTGTGTTCTCATATTATTTTTCCTGCAGTGTATTATTTGCTCTGCCAGAACACATGTACTCAAGATGCTCGGCCTTGCCATAACTGAATACACTAGTTTAATGGTCACAGTGAAGACAAGCCATGGATATAAGTTCCGAGTTGGGTTCATGAACCAAGAAGATCGCTGCTTTTTTATGGCCGAACTTGGATAAACTTTCTCAAGTGTTACGGACTGAAAGTTGGCGCACGAATGTTGATGGAAATAGCAGAACCTGGTCTCATCTTCACTGCGATCTTCCACCCCGACGTCGTTCCAATTGTTCATCCATGTTAGTTTTGTATCTGGTTCTTGCTTGTTTTTTTGAATATTTACTGTGAGGCAAAGCCCCACAGCCCTTTATTAAAATCTGGTTCTTGCTTGTTGCCTCGATTACTTCTTAATCCACCTATTCTGTCTAACTAATCACAATTTAACTTTTGAAGTAGCAATGAATCTCTCACGAAGATGCTACTTCTAACTAATATTTTCTTATAATTGGTGGCACGTGTAGGTTTTTTTAGAGTTAAGCAGTCTACTCGTTTGTTACTCTGTAATAACTTGGCTATTAGTAATGGCACTGAAGTTGACTGGATCGACATCCACAAGTTCCTACACTTTATTGATCGTCTTGAGGTCCATGTGGGGCGTTCCAATGGTGGAAGGCCACGTGGGATATGTGTGCCACTCCTGCATTCGTTGAACAGGTCCAACTGTGTCGAGAAACTTATGGTACGAGCTGTTTTCTGTTATATATGTTGTTCATAAACTATTGCTTATACACATTTTTACAGCTGTGATCTTCTTGAAACAGAAACTGCCGAGTTCTATTGTTCCTATATAGATGCCTGACCATGGTCGGGTCAGACTTGCGCTTGGTCACAACATGATGTTTATGTCGACCTACTCAATTCCCCTTGGAGGTGAAAAGATACTTATTCATGGGTGGTCTCTAATAATGAAGGCCCGTCCATCTTGGAGAATAGGACAGAAGATTATGTTCATGCTTTTCCATGGCTCTAAAGCGAATATCCTGTTTATTGACCACATTGCGAGATGAAGCCGCTTTCAGAAGGTTGTGGATGCGCGGGGTGGCGCCTGGGCCTTGTCCTGGGGCTTGGCGGCCTCAGCCTTGGTTAACTATCAAAGTAGCACTGTTCGAGGCGTGCTTTGTACGGTCGAACCTGTATAAGTACTCATACTGCTTTCAGCTTTGGTTGTTAAGTGCCCCTTCTGGTTTCAGTTAAGGTTGTTATGTACTCCTGCTGCTTTTACAGTCTGTCGTGTTTCTTCAGTCCTGTCTTCCTCCAACCGCCAAAACCAAACAAGCACCGGCGGGGCCGCCTGCTCCTGCTCCCGCCCCCCATGGCTGGCTGCGCCTCAGCGCATGCATCACCGCCCCACCGTCTCCAAAATCGTTAACGCCGATGTCCTCCACGCACTTTGGTGCGCTCGCCGCGGCGCCGCCCTCTCGCGTTGTCAACATGGTCAACAAACAACAGGAATCGGCAGAAGTACGTGGAGAGGATGACAGTAGGGGCCCACCACGTCAGCGTATGGAAAAATAAAATGCTTCCTCCTAGTGTTTTCCTGACATCTGGGACCCACGACATTGTGAGCGTATATAGTCAATAGACAAGAGAACAACAAGATCGGCTGACACCTGGGACGTAGCTACTCGAGCAGTATTTTTTTGTTTGGTATTGTTGAGACGGAGCAGGGTTTGAACTGGGCTGTGGCCCGTCTAGCCCAGGCTTATATTTTATGTTCACCATGTGACCAGCCCAGCTATTTTTTCTTTGTGAAAATGAGCCCAGTTTATTTTTTCTGAAGAATACCCAATCCAGGCCTACTTATTTTTCTACGCCCTGATGGGCTGCAACTCTTTCAAGACGCCTGCAAATCTTGAAAGTAATATGAAATGGGTTGTAAATATAAAAACAGATGACAAATTGGCAATTACTTTATAATTTCTGAATTTTTCACATTTTCAGATTCCTATTTCACTGGGCATTAACCTAATTTAAATATATCTTCAAAGTACTTTAAATCTGGCTCGGACATTTCGTATTAAAAATAGTTTGGAACCACAGAAATATGCGAAATTGGCCCCCCTGACTGCTGGGACCCACCAGCTACATCTTCGCACGGAAGGAAGTGCGTCCGAAAAAAAACAATTCGCCCCCTTGACTGCTGGGACCCACCAGCTACATCTTCGCACGCAAGGAAGTGCGTTCGGGCAAAAAAACAAAACAATTCCCCCCTGACTGCTGGGACCCAGCAGCTACATCTTCGCACGCAAGGAAGTGCGTCCAGGCAAAAAAAACAAAACGATTCGCCCCCCTGACTGCTGGGACCCACCAGCTACATCTTCGTAGGCAAGGAAGTGCCCGACAGTCGGGACGCACCTGGTCGAAGCATACGTAGCATTGTCATTCTGGTCGCAAACGTGTACGTACATATATACTGGTCGATATAGAGGCGCGCATGTGTCGTAGTAGAGGCGCGTACGTGTCGTAGTGGAGGCGCGCACGTAGCATGTAAACGTACGTACATCGGCCAGGGTGCAAGAAAGAAAATACGGCCACGTACGTACATACGGGCAGGGTCTCGAATGCCTACTCGCGCATACGTACGGCCAGGGCTCGTGTACATGGCTAGGTCGGAACGGAGAAACAGCGTTGTCGTCGTGTTCATGGGGAGGCAACGGAATGGTCGTGTTCATGGGGAGGCAACGGAATGCGTCGTGTTCATAGGGAGGCAACAGAATGCGTCGTGTTCATCGGGAGGCAACAGAATGCGTGGGAGCCAACCGGCTGGGTCAGAACGGAATGCATGGCCGTGTTCATCGGGAGGGCTTGGACGGAACATGCGATGGAAACGAGGCCTGGCGTACCGCAAAACGGAGGAAACGTCCTTGTGTTCGACCGGCCACGTTCGAAATGGGATCCTGTTCATCGGGAGGGGTCTGGCGTACCGCAAAATGGAGGAAACGGACCTCCTACGGTCGAACGGGGGTCCTGTTGATCGGGAGGGGTGTGGCGTATCGCAAAACGGAGGAAACGGACCTACTATGGTTGAAACGAGGGTCCTGTTGATCGGGAGGGGTGTGGCGTACCGCAAAACGGACCTCCTACGGTCGAAACGGGGGTCCTGTTCATCGGGGGGGGGGGGGTGGCGTACCGCAAAGTGGGACTCCACGGGATACTGTTCATCTCCACCGTCGACCTCCTCCAGCCTACACGGGCTCCTGTTCATCCAGCCTCCACCGCGCGCTACTCCACCGGCTAGTGTTCAACCACCCCTCCACGGGCACCCCTCCACCGTCTACTGTTCGTCCAGCCCTACACACCACGGGGTCCTGTTCAACCACCCCTCCACCGTCTACTGTTCATCTAGCCCTCCACCACACCACGGGGTCCTGTTCATCCAGAGGCAACGCCACCGCTCACTGTTTCATCCACCCCCCCCCCCCCCGCAACGCTCACTGTTCATCCCAGAGGCAGCATCGATCGACTTCAGTTAGCAGCAGTAGCGAAGGAATCGCTCGATCGGGTTCTTTTAACATCCATCGATCGATAGCCTGAGTTCAGTAACGCGTAGCCTGCAGTGCAATCGCTAGGGTTTAGTTAGAGCCCAACGCCTCACTCGGGTTCAGTTAGAGCCAACGCCTCGCACACACGCGTGTACGTGTACGAGAGAAACGCGCATCGCTCGGCCCCCGACCTCCCACCGTAACCGGGAACTCCCCAAAATTTTCCTCCCCCTCGCTTCTACCACGGTTTTTTCCGTCATGGACGGCCTAAAGAATGTCATGCAGCTGCGTCTCCAGCCCGCCCAGGATGAAAAGCCCATTTTCTGTCATGATTTTTTGTCACAGAAGTAGGAGCCCACCACATCTATGATGATACCGAGTTTTGTTACAATTATCGTCATAGAAGTGTCATATGTATGACAGAATTTTTTTTCGTTCGGCCCAAAATGTCACGGATGTGTCTTTCTTTGTAGTGAAAACAACAATTTGCACTAGGCCTTCGGTTAATAGGTTAGTCCCAAAAATAATATAAAAGTGCATAATAAAGCCCATTAAACATCCAAAGTAGATAATATAATAGCATGGAACAATCAAAAATTATAGATATGTTGGAGACGTATCAAGCATCCCCAAGCTTAATTCCTGCTCGCCCTCGAGTAGGTAAATAATAAAAACATAATTTTTGATGTGGAATGCTTCCTAACATAATTTTCAATGTATTTTTCTTTATTGTGGCATGAATATTCAGATCCGAAAGATTCAAGACAAAAGTTTAATATTGACATAAAAACAATAATACTTCAAGCATACTAACCAAGCAATTATGTATTCTCAAAATAACATGGCCAAAGAAAGCTATCCCTACAAAATCATATAGTCTGGCTATGCTCTATCTTCATCACACTAAGTATTTAAATCATGCACAATCCCGATGACAAGCAAAGCAATTGTTTCAAACTTTTGATATTCTCAAACTTTTTCAATCTTCACGCAATACATGAGCATGAGCCATGGATATAGCACTATAGGTGGATAGAATGGTGGTTGTGGAGAAGAAAAAATGGAGAAGATAGCCTCACATCAACTAGGCGTATCAACGGGCTATGGAGATGCCCATCAGTAGATATTAATGTGAGTGAGTAGGGATTGCCATGCAACGGATGCACTAGAGCTATAAATGTATGAAAGCTCAACAAAAGAAACTAATTGGGTGTGCATCCAACTTGCTTGCTCACGAAGACCTAGGGAAATTTGAGGAAGCCCATCTGAGGGAGTCCTGGATTAGGGGGTGTCCAGATAGCCGGACTATACCTTTGGCCGGACTCCTGGACTATGAAGATACAAGATTGAAGACTTCATCCCGTGTCCGGAAGGGACTTTCCTTGGCGTGGAAGGCAAGCTTGGCGATACGGATATGTAGATCTCCTACCATTGTAACCGACTCTGTGTAACCCTAGCCCTCCCCGGTGTCTATATAAACCGGAGGGTTTTAGTCCGTAGGACAGAACAACAATCATACCATAGGCTAGCTTCTAGGGTTTAGCCTCTCTGATCTCGTGGTAGATCTACTCTTGTACTACCCATATCATCAATATTAATCAAGCAGGACGTAGGGTTTTACCTCCATCAAGAGGGCCCGAACCTGGGTAAAACATCGTGTCCCCTGCCTCCTGTTACCATCCGCCTAGACGCACAGTTCGGGACCCCCTACCCGAGATCCGCCGGTTTTGACACCGACATTGGTGCTTTCATTGAGAGTTCCTCTGTGTCGTCACTTTTAGGCCCGATGGCTTCTCCGATCATCAACGACGATGCGATCCAGGGTGAGACTTTTCTCCCCGGACAGATCTTCGCATTTGGCGGCTTTGCACTGCGGGCCAATTCTCTTGGCCATCTGGAGCAGATCGAAAGCTACGCCCGTGGCTATCAGGTCAGATTTGGAAGTTTGAACTACACGGCCGACCTCCATGGAGACTTGATCTTCGACGGATTCGAGCCGCATCCGAGCGCACCACACTGTCACGATGGGCATGATCTAGCTCTGCCGCCGAACAGTGCCCTGGAGGCCGCACCTACATCAGCTCCGACCCTTAATTCGGAGCCAGCTGCGCCAATCGAGGATGGGTGGTTGGACACCGCCTCGGGGGCTGCAATCTCTACGGCGATCGAGCCGAACACCAGCCCTATTCTCTGCGAAGCTCGTGACTCCAAGGAGCCGGACTCCTCTCCAGACTCCGAGCTCTCCGCGCCCTACCAATCGAACCCGACTAGGCGCCGATCATGGAGTTCACCGCCGCTGACATCTTTCAGCACTCGCCCTTCGGCGACATTCTGAATTCACTCAGGTCTCTCTCTTTGTCAGGAGAGTCCTGGCCGGACTATGACCGGCAGGCTTGGGATGCGGACGACGAAGAAATTCGATGCCCACCCACCACCCACTTCGTAGCCACCACCGATAATTTAAATGACGTGCTCGACTTCGACTCCGAAGACATCGACGGTAGATGCAGGAGATGAACATGAACCAACGCCTATAAGGCACTAGACAGCCACCTCATCTCATGATGTATACATGGTGGACACACCCAAAGGAAGCGACGATGAGGAACACAGGGATGCAACGAGGGATCGTTCACTCGAAAAGCAATCAAAGTGGCGACGTAAGCACCGCTCCAAGCCCCGCCTCGACAGAGACAGCAGCCATATAGACCCAGCCATAGAGCAGGACGAGCCGGCGGACGACAAACATGCCTTCGAGAAACCGTTCGAACATGTCAACTTGGATAAACAAACCGAACACCCTGTCCCCAGCGAAAACAACAGTCTAGAGGACCTTACGCCGGATAGGCTCATGGAGCAGAAGAACCTCCGCAAGAGGCTTGTCGCCACCGCGCGTAGCCTGAAAAAGCAGAAGCGGGAGCTCAAAACTGTGGAAGATGCACTCAGAAACAGATGGAGCAAAGTATGCAACACCGCAGACAAATATGGCGGCAGTCACCGCACAAAAAGCTATCCAAAGCGAAAGCTACTGCCTGAATTCGACAAGGAGGCCTTAGAGCCCCTGTAGTTAAAAAATAGGAAAGCCACCCGGTCGGATAGACGACCGCATGGCCAGCATGGAGCGGCGAGCGACGCCGCACACAAGCCGGCATGCGATCCACCAAAGGATCCGCATCAAAAAGATGGTCCAGCCAGATCTATCTACGGGCCAAGAAAGCAAGCTCTAGTAAGCAATGCAACACAACAAATATTCGAACATCACGGCACACCCAAATACAGGGGTGCCGCACACCCCCTATGTTTCACCGATGAGGTGCTGGACCATGAATTTCTAGCGGGATTCAAGCCCGTAAACATAGAGGCGTACGATGGAACAACAGACCCTGGGGTCTGGATCGAGGATTATATCCTCCACATACACATGGCCAGAGGAGATAACCTCCACGCCATAAAATACTTACCCCTCAAGCTTAAAGGGCCAGCCCGGCATTGGCTTAAAAGCCTTCCAGAAAACACCATTGGAAGTTGGGAAGAGCTTGAGGATGCTTTCTGGGCAAATTTTCAAGGGACCTATGTCCGCCCTCCAGATGCAGACAATCTCAGTCACATAAATTAATAGCCCGGAGAGTCAGCCCGGAAATTCTGGAACAGATTTCTTACTAAAAAGAATCAGATAGTCGACTGTCCGGACGCTGAAGCCCTAGCAGCTTTTAAGCATAACGTTCGAGATGAATGGCTCGCCAGACACCTCGGCCAAGAAAAGCCAAGAACAATGGCTGCATTAACAAGCCTCATGACCCGCTTTTGCGTAGGAGAGGACAGCTGGTTGGCAAGATGTAGCACCACGACCCAAGTACATCTGAAGTTAGGGATGGAAACGGAAAACCCCGACGCAGCAAGGACCAATGTCGGAATAAGGGAAACAGCCCAAAGAGCACGGTGGTCAACACCGGATTCAAAAGCTCATGGCAGAATCAGAGAAAGCCGCCCCTCAAGGATAACAGGGACGAGCTATCCAACTTAAACAAAATCTTGGGCACGATATGTCAAATAAACAGTACTCCCGGGAAGCCTGCGAACCATACCCACAGAGATTGTTGGTTTTTCAAGCAATCCGGCAAACTCAACGCGAACATATCTCTCTCTTTTACCAAGTGAGGACGACGACGAACCCCACAAGCAGAGCACCAGGAAACAAAAGGATTTCCCACAAGAAGTCAAAACAGCAAAATTACTTCACGTGACGAACAGAATGGCGCCAACAGAGATACGCGCCATACAGCCTATCCCAAAGGAGTCTCGCCAATGGTTGTTAAAACCAATCACCTTCGACCATCAGGATTACTCTAGAAGTATCCGGAACGTAGGCTGGACTGCCTTGGTATTAGATCCAATAATCGGCGGACTCCACTTTACAAATGTCCTGATGGACGGCGGCAGTGGTCTAAACCTGTTATACTAGGACACAATCCGCAACATGGGGATAGACCCAACAAAAGTTTGCCATAGCAAAACCTCCTTTCAAGGGGTAATGCCAGGCCCGGATGCCCGTTGCATGGGTTCTCTCCGGCTAGAAGTTATGTTCGGCTCCCCCGATAACTTCCGCCACGAACAGCTAACTTTCCACATCGCCCCATTCTCAAGTAGCTATCAAGCACTGCTGGGACGCGAAGCTTTCGCCCGCTTTAACGCAATACCGCATTATGCATCTCTTACGCTTAAGATGCCCGGTCCACGAGGCATCATCTCATTAAAGGGAAAACATTGATGTTCCTCCCGCGCGGAAGACAGTGCGGCTGCCTTGACAGCCCCACAATAAAGCGGCTTCACCAGCCAAAGCACCTAAACAGGTCGTCAAGACCACGGACACGGCTAGACGAGTCCGGCATAAACATACAATTGATAAAGGCTTAATAGCCGTATACCCCTGTACTAGGGGCTCCGCGCATATAAAACAAGAGACAATAAAGCTCAATTTATCCATTTCGATTTATCTTCGTTTATTTAGTATAACTCATGTTCGGCACGATCTTTCCTAAACTAAGTTCCTCTCTTTTACAGATGAACACCGTGCTACGCCCGTCCAGGATACGGCACAACGGAGACACAGGCGAAGACATGCAGCAGGGACCCGTTCCAAGGATTCTTTTCAGATTAAGACCCTATGTAAACCTTTTTTTACTGTCTCTTGTTGATACACATCCCCTGGTTTCTTGGTATAACCAAGGAGGAGGCTGGCGTTTTGGCATGTGGCCACGTCAGAGTTTCGCGCGTACCTGGACACTAGGGGCTTATTACTAAGGGCGTTATCCCGCCCGCCCTCATAAAGACCGAATACCTTAGGGAGTGTTCGGCGTCACGAGTTTGGCCTTATATGCATCAGCTCCGAATCATGTCTTTGGTCAAATGTTGGGTTTTCCCGGCTCCTGTGTTTTGCTACCTTACGTTCCGCTCTATCGGCTAAGGCGGTACCAGGAGAACTACTGTGATTGTGCCCCGGTTCGGCCAGGTGAGCACCTCAGTAGAGAAAGCCGAAAACTGACTGTCATGATATAGCGTGAGACTGGTCAACCACTCGATGACTTACCAGAATCTTTAGGATTCCTCCGCATTAACGAAGGGCCGCTTCCCGGCCAGGCAAATACGCGCCCTGAGTTCGGGCGGCCGTAGGCGCCACCAGGGGCTATATAAGTAGCCTCACTGTCAAACTCCTATGGCTAAGTGAAAGTGATAAAGCATCATAGTCCGATTGCCTAGTTCGCTGCGCTATCACCTCCTTTGTAGGACCAAGACGTTGGATCAAGTGTGAAAATGCGCCTTCTGCGAACACCCCCGCATTATGTGCGTGGGGGCTGAAGCCGACGACTGCCATCTTTCAGATTATATATACATATATGTTAAACGGCCGCACAGGAGGTATTATAATACTTGCAGGCACAAGTATAAAAAGCTTCTACAATTTATCAAAATATTGTTTTACAATAATATATGCTATTCGAATATAGTATCCTTCGAGCACTGCGTCTCTATTAAACGAGCGCCTTGCAGAACTTCCTGAAAATAGTGCTCGGCAGGTACTCGGCTTCCATCCGAGTCTGGGGATGCAACAGCGGTGGCCTCCATTTCCGCCCAGTATGTCTTGACACGGGCAAGAGCCATCCGCGCACCCTCTATGCACGCTGACCTCTTCATCGCATTGATATGCGGCGCCGCACCAAGGAACTGCTGCACCAAGTTGAAATAACTTTTCGGCTCTGGCCTCTCTGGCCACAGATGACTCATGACATACTTCATGGCGAGTCCGGACAACCTATTTAGCTCGGCCCATTCGGCCAAACGATCGGCTAATGACAGTGGACGCTCCGGATTGTGGAACTGCGACCAAAAGAGCTTTTCCACTTCGCGATCTTCTTGATCTCGGAAGTGTTCGGCCGCATCTGCGGCACTCGCTGCCAAATCCAGATAGGTGTCCGCCGTACTCCACATCCGGTCTAACGGAGCATGTTTAGGATCACAGAACTTCCTCCGCAGCATAAAGGGCTTTCCAGCCGCGATCTCTCCGGCCTGACGCAGCTCCTCCTTCATAGCTCTCATCGCAGAGCGAGCATCCTTGGCATCGGCAACGGCCTTCTCCAGGTCCGTCTGTTCCGCCCGATCTTCTTTTTCAAGAAGCTTGCAACGGTCAGCAGCGTTCTTCAGCTTCACGGCCATCTCGGCCATTTCCTTCTTGCTTCGGCAGTGAGCAGCCTTCGGCTTTCAGCTCTTCAATTGCCTTTCCGGCAGCCGCATCACTTTTCCTGGCTTGCTCCTTGGCTCGGGCAAGTTCCGCCCGAAGATTCTCCATGGCAGCAGCACCATCTGCATCAAGCGCACACATTGTAAGATACTGGCATAAAGCTCCTCTTACCAGGTGCCGCCGGAGGAATTACATACCTTGTGCCTCGTCAAGCCGCTTGTTGACAAGCGCGATGTCGGCATCTGCCACGTCAAGTTGCCGCTTTAGCTCGGCAAATTCATCAGTCCGGCTTGCCACCGGACACTTCGCCACCTACGTATGAAGGCGGCATATTAGACCTGGGATTATGATCCTCTGCGCGCCGTCACTTTTGACAACGCACAGAGTCTCAGGGGCTACTATCTACACAGGGCGCATCTTATTTATGCGCAACTGTCCAAAAAGGGTACATTATTTCGCGTACCTCAAAACCTGTCAGTAAACTCCCGACGGCCTCGTGCAATCCGCTCTCTGCGGATGAAATCCTCTCAATCACTATACCCATCAATGCACAGAGCTCCTCTGAGATAGACGCTCGCCCTAGCAGATCCTTCAGCTCCTCTGACCACGCACCAGACGGTGCCGGACTCGTCCGATCGCCCTTTTCGAAGGCCGGACAAGGAGGGCTTTGGGGGGCCATATGACTACCTTCCAGCCCTGCCGGATTCGGAGAAACCCTCCGTGATGATACCTCAGGATCGCCCGCCTCGCAAAGCGGTACGGCAGGGGGAGGCACTCCGCTCTCCATCATCTCTGGAAGAAGATCCCCCGAAGACGAGCTCTGCTGAGAAGGGCTAAGGTTCGAGCTAACAAGGTAAATTTTCGATTACTCTTCTCAGATATAACGCAAGGATTTCTCTCATTTCTTAAAAAGAAAAACTCCTCTCTACTTACGGCTCGGTGGAGGGCTGATCCCCTTGAGGGCATAATTCGGCCGAAGTATCCCGCGCAGGACCCTCTGACGAAGATTTCTTCCCCCGCTTTGAGGCCATGGTCTCCGGGTCGTCAGAGGCGGTCCTCTTCTTCCCCTGAGGAGAGGAATTTTCGATTCCTCCCTTCCGACAACCTTCTTCGAGGAGGCTGTAGCTTCCTTGTCCCCTCCCTCGCTTTCCTCCGAAGGCACAACCTCCAACATCCTGACTAGCACGGGATCCGGCGTGGTCTCGGGGAGGGGGGCCGGACACCTGATTAGCTTTGCTTTCGCTATCCACTCCTGTTTAAAGGACAGCTCTTTTAGGGGCAATTTTATGATAAATATACGGATAGCGAGTCCGGGCACAAGGCTACTTACTTGAGTATCCGGACGATTGCAGCTCAGACCTGCGTCCTCCGTAGAATCCGGACACACTACTTGTGGTCCGAAGAACAATTTGTACATCTCCACGGGCGTCATGCCAAGAAAATGTTGGAGAACTCGTGGTCCCTCCGGGTTGAACTCCCACAGGCGGAGGGGGCGACGTTTGCAGGGCAGAACTCGGCGAATTAACATAACCTGCGTCACCACGACCAGACTGATGTCTCTTTCTAGGAGATCTCGGATGCGGCCCTGCAACAGGGGCACGTCCTTTGCCGACCCCCAGTCCAGCCCCTTATTGACCCATGACGCCAGTCGTGGCGGGGGACCCGAGCGGAAAGCAGGCAGCGCCACCCACTTGGTGCTCCTGGGAGCTGTGATATAAAACCACTCTCGTTGCCATAAGCTGGACTCCCCTTGAAAAGAGCCTCGGCCATGGAGCACCAGCATTCTTGCTTATAAAAGCACCTCCGCACTCCGCGTGCCGTCCCTCGATCATCTTCGGCTCTACTTTGAAGGTCTTGAGCCATAGTCCGAAGTGAGGAGTAATACGGAGGAAGGCTTCACAACACGATGAATGAGGAAATATGGAGGATGGACTCCGGAGCTAAGTCGTGAAATTACAGCCCATAATAAAACATGAGCCCTCATGAAGGGATCCGTCGGGAAGCCTAGCCCCCGAAGGAAGTGAGACATGAAAACCACACTCTCACCAGGCTTGGGAGTGGGAATGACCTGCCCTTGAGCAGGCTGCCTATGCCAGATTTCTCCGGTCAAGAACCTGGCCTCTCTCAACTTCAGCACATCCTCCTCCGTGACGGAGGAGGGCATCCATCAGCCTCGAACGTCGGAACCGGACATTGTCGAAGGTCCGAAGTGCCTGAAATCTAGAGCCTTGGGTGTTGGAACTCAAGGCGAAGGGCGGACTCATTTGAGATTGAAAGAAAGGAGTAGGGCCTTGGTCTCTTTATAAGAGGTTGAATACCAAGGGCCTCCCCATGACCATTTGGGACTCGCCTTTGATCGAGAAAACATACCAACGGGTATGGTTGGGTTACCCACGCCCATATTGATGAGAATCCCGGAATAAGGGGACACGATCTTTGCTTTAACAAGACGTGCCAAGGAAACTGCCTCGCTAAATGCGCTGAGGTGGGACAGTAAAACGATTCGGATAAAGACTTGGCCGTGGTGTGATGTCACGCTACGGAATACGTCAGCAGATTAGATTTGTGTAAATATTATTCTCTCTATGGCAATATGTGGAAACTTATTTTGCAGAGCCGGAAACTACCTTTGTGTTCAAAATCTTCTATGAAGTACTTGGAGGAGGAACCCGCCTTGCAATGCCAAAGACAATCTGCGCGCCGGACTCGTCGTCATTGAAGCCTGGTTCAGGGCTACTGAGGGAGTCCTGGATTAGGGGGTGTCCGGATAGCCAGACTATACCTTCGGCCGGACTCCTGGACTATGAAGATACAAGATTGAAGACTTCGTCCCATGTCTAGAAGGGACTTTCCTTGGTGTGGAAGGCAAGCTTGGCGATACGGATATGTAGATCTCCTACCATTGTAACCGACTCTGTGTAACCCTAGCCCTCCCCGGTGTCTATATAAACTGGAGGGTTTTAGTCCGTAGGACAGAACAACAATCATACCATAGGCTAGCTTCTAGGGTTTAGCCTCTCTGATCTCGTGGTAGATCTACTCTTGTACTACCCATATCATCAATATTAATCAAGCAGGACGTAGGGTTTTACCTCCATCAAGAGGGCCCGAACCTGGGTAAAACATCGTGTCCCCTGCCTCCTGTTACCATCCGCCTAGACGCACAGTTCGGGACCCCCTACCCGAGATCCGCCGGTTTTGACACCGACACCATCATTGGAATATAAGCCAAGTTCTATAATGAAAAATTCCCACTAGTGTATGAAAGTGACAACATAAGAGACTCTCTATCTTGAAGATCATGGTACTAGTTTGAAGCACAAGTGTGGAAAAAGGATAGTAGCATTGCCTCTTCTCTCTTTTTCTCTCATTTTTTTATTTGGGCCTTTTTATGGCCTCTTTTTTTTATCTTTATTTTTCGTCCGGAGTCTCATCCCGGCTTGTGGGGGAATCACAGTCTCCATCATCCTTTCCTCACTGGGACAATGCTCTAATAATGATTATCATCACACTTTTATTTACTTACAACTCAATAATTACAACTTGATACTTAGAACAAAATATGACTCTATGTGAATGCCTCCGGCGGTGTACCGGGATGTGCAATGAATCAAGAGTGACATGTATGAAAAATTATGAATGCTGGCTTTGCCACAACTACATGATCATGCAAATCAATATGACAATGATGGAGCGTGTCATAATAAATGAAATGGTGGAAAGTTGCATGGCAATATATCTCCGAATGGCTATGGAAATGCCATAATAGGTAGGTATGGTGGCTGTTTTGAGGAAGGTAAATGGTGGGTTTATGGTACCGGAGAAATTTGTGTGGTACTAGAGAGGCTAGCAAAGGTGGAAGGATGAGAGTGCGTATAATCCATGGGCTTAACATTAGTCATAAAGAACTCACATACTTATTGCAAAAATCTATTAGTTATCGAAATGAAGTATTACGCGCATGTTCCTAGGGGGATAGATTGGTAGGAAAAGACCATCGCTCGTCCCCGACTGGCACTCATAAGGAAGACAATCAATAAATAAATCATGCTCCAACTTCATCACATAACAGTTGACCATACATGCATGCTACGGGAATCACAAACTTCAACACAAGTATTTCTCAAATTCACAACTACTCAACTAGCATGACTCTAATATCACCATCTCCATATCTCAAAATAATTATCAACTATCAAACTTCTCATAGTATTCAGTGCACTTCTATGAAAGTTTTTATATTAGAGAAAATTTCCATATTGTTCTAAAGGAATATCAAAATAATATAAGTGAAGCATGAGAGATCAATTATTTCTATAAAATAAAACCACCGCCGTGCTCTAAAAGATATAAGTGAAGCACTAGAGCAAAAACTATATAGCTCAAAAGATATAAGTGAAGCACATAGAGTATTCTAATAAATTCCAATTCATGTGTGTCTCTCCCAAAAGGTGTGTACAGAAAGGATGATTGTGGTAAACTAAAAAGAAAAGACTCAAATCATACAAGACGCTCCAAGCAAAACACATATCATGTGGTGAATAAAAATATAGCCTCAAGTAAAGTTACAAATAGACGAAGACGAAAGAGGGGATGCCTTCCGGGGCATCCCCAAGCTTATGCTATTGGTTGTCCTTGAATTTTACCTTGGGGTGCCTGGGCATCCCCAAGCTTAGGCTCTTGCCACTCCTTGTTCCAAAATCCATCAAATCCTTTACCCCAAAAACTTGAAAACTTCACAACACAAAACTCAACAGAAAATCTCATGAGCTCCATTAGTATAAGAAAACAAACCACCACTTTAAGGTACTGTAATGAACTCGTTCTTTATTTATATTGGTGTTAAACCTACTGTATTCCAACTTCTCTATGGTTCATACCCCCCGATACTAGCCATAGATTCATCAAAATAAGCAAACAACACACGAAAAAAATAATCTGTCAAAAACAGAATAGTCTGTAGCAATATGTAGGTTTCGAATACTTATGTAACTCCAAAAATCCTGAGAAATTAGGACATCCTAAATAATTTGTATATTGATCTACTGCAGTTGGAATTGGTATTTATCGCTCTCTGGTAAAAAATGAAAATTATTCTCGTGAGCGCATACTTTCTTTATTTTGAGCAAGACCAAACAACAATCACCCAAGAAGATCATAAAGGCATTACTGGGCACAAACACTAATTAAAACATAAAAAACACAATCATAATAGAGGATAGATGATTTATTTATTACTAAACAGGAACAAAAAGCAAGGAACAAAAATAAAATTGGGTTGCCTCCCAACAAGCGCTATCGTTTAACGCCCCTAGCTAGGCATAAAAACAAGAATAGATCTAGGTATTGCCCATGATAATGATAAGGCAAATCACGAAACTCATCTCATACTCCCTATGTCTAGCAGCAAGTTTTCTTTGTGGCAAGCAAAAGTAATCAAAAGGGCTAAATTTAATGGGACAAAAGTCCCCAAGATCAAGCTCGGAAGGTATTGGTTCCTCCTTGGCCCCTCATATTGCACAACCAATTCAATCATTATAAGCATTCTTTTGGCAAAAAGTCATGAGCCTTTTTCAAGGGAAAAACCTAACCCATTGTTCTGGATAGCTAAATTGTCATTAAGTTCAGAAATCCTGTCAACTAGAACATCGGTAGGAACCTTTTTTCTAAGGTTTTCATTAAAAGCAACATGATCTAAAGATCGTAAGCGCATTATGTCTTCTTGATAAAAAGGATTGCTTCTATGGGAGGACGGCCGGCATCCACCCTATAATGTGCAAAAATTTCATTGGCCTCTTTTATTATAAATCTGAACTCATGAGCTAAAAAGATGGTAGCTGCTCGCTTAACAGAAGAATGCTCAATATTAGAAAATTCTAGAAAAATCCTCTGTATGCAAGGATGCATGTGGATAAATTGTCTTTCAAGTTCAACCACGAGCAAAGATATAGCATCCGCAAGACTACTAGTTTTATGAAGAATAGACCCGCTCATGGTGGGCAAAGCACCGCGCGCAAGTAAAGAAATCTTGAATAACTCCTTTCAATAATATTACCACTACCAATCCGAAACTTTTTAGTGTGTAAAATAGTAGGTTCTTCATGAGGATAATCAAAAGCATCAACGTTTCCCCCATCATTACTACTATCCTTTTCAATGATAACCTCCCCAGTTTCAGACATGATGGCAACAAATACTAAGAACGAACACACAAAAGGCAAGCGGAAAGAATGAACGGAAAAAGGGCGAATAAAACGGACAAAGGTGAAGTGGGGGAGAGGAAAACCGAGAAGGCAAATGGCAAATAATGTAATGCGAGGGATAAGAGTTTGTGATGGGTACTTGGTATGTCTTGACTTGGTGTAGATCTCCCCGGCAACGGCGCCAGAAATCCTTCTTGCTACCTCTTGACCATGCGTTGGTTTTCCCTTGAAGACGAAAGGGTGATGCAGCAAAGTAGCGTAAGTATTTCCCTCAGTTTTTGAGAACCAAGGTATCAATCCAGTAGGAGACTACACGCAAATCGCCTAGTACCTGCACAAACAAATAAGAACCTTGCAACCAATGCGATAAAGGGGTTGTCAATCCCTTCACGACCACTTGCAAAAGTGAGATCTAATAAAGATAATAGGATAAATATTTTGGTTATTTTTGTTGTATAGATTGAAAAGTAAATATTGCAAAATAAAATAAATAGTAAACTAGAATTGTAGATCGGAAACTAATATGATGTAAAGTAGACCCGGGGCCCATAGGTTTCACTAGTGGCTTCTCTCAAGATAGCATATATTACAGTGGGTGAACAAATTACTGCCGAGCAATTGATAGAAAAGCGCATAGTTATGAGAATATCTAGGCATGATCATAAACATAGGCATCACATCCGTATCAAGTAGACCGAAATGATTCTTCATCTACTACTATTACTCCACACATCGACCGCTATCCAACATGCATCTAGAGTATTAAGTTCATAAGAACAGAGTAACGCATTAGGCAAGATGACATGATGTAGAGGGATAAACTCAAGCAATATGATATAAACCCCATCTTTTTATCCTCGATGGCAACAATACAATACGTGTCGGTTCCCTTTCTGTCACTGGGATC
This sequence comes from Triticum urartu, assembly GCF_003073215.2. Classification (NCBI taxonomy): domain Eukaryota; kingdom Viridiplantae; phylum Streptophyta; class Magnoliopsida; order Poales; family Poaceae; genus Triticum; species Triticum urartu. The sequence continues at coordinate 40,446 of NW_024114250.1, forward strand.
GAGCACCGCAAGATTGAACCCAAAGCTAAGCACTTCTCCCATTGCAAGAAAGATCAATCTAGTAGGCCAAACCAAACTGATAAATTCAAAGAGACTTGCAAAGATATCAAATCATGCATATAAGAATTCAGAGAAGAATCAAATATTGTTCATAGATAATCTTGATCATAAACCCACAATTCATTCGATCTCGGCAAACACACCGTACAAAGTATTACATCGAATAGATCTCCAAAAACATCGAGGAGAACTTTGTATTGAGAACCAAAGAGAGAGATGTGACGCCCCCAATTCAATCGTACACTAATCATACACGCAAACGTGTACGATCAAGATCAGGGACTCACGGGAAGATACCACAACACAACTCTACAAGTAAAAATAAGTCATACAAGCATCATATTACAAGCCAGGGGCCTCGAGGGCTCGAATACAAGAGCTCGATCATAGACGAGTCAGCGGAAGCAACAATATCTGAGTACAGACATAAGTTAAACAAGTTTGCCTTAAGAAGGCTAGCACAAACTGGGATACAGATCGAAAGAGGCGCAGGCCTCCTGGCTAGGATCCTCCTAAGCTACTCCTGGTCGTCGTCAGCGGGCTGCACGTAGTATTAGGCACCTCCCGAGTAGTAGTAGTCGTCATCGACATTGGCGTCTGTCTCCTGGACTCCATCGAATGGTCGCAGCAATCGGGTATAGCGAAGGGGAAAAGGGGGGAGAAAAGCAACCGTGTGTACTCATCCAAAGTATCCTCTCTGGCAAGGAGCTACACTACATATGTATGCATTGGTATCAAATGGAATAAGGGTATCATATGTGGACTGAACTGCAGAATGCCAGAATAAGGGGGGATAGCTAATCCTTTCGAAGACTACGCTTCTGGTAACCTCCATCTTCCAGCAGGAGAAGATAGTAGATGGTAAGTTCACCAAGTAGCATCGTGTAGCATAATCCTAACCGATGATCCTCCCCTCATCGCCCTGTGATAGAGTGATCACCGATTGTATCTGGCACTTGGAAGGGTGTGTTTTATTAAGTATCAGGTTCTAGTTGTCATAAGGTCAAGGTACAACTCCAAGTCATCCTGTTACCGAAGATCATGGCTATTCGAATAGATTAACTTCCCTGCAGGGGTGCACCACATTTCCCAACACGCTCGATCCCCTTTGTCCAGACACAGTTTTCTGGGTCATGCCCGACCTCGGAAGATCAACACGTCGCAGCCCCACCTAGGCACAACAGAGAGGTCAGCACCCCGGTCTAAATCCTATGGTGCAGGGGTCTGGGCCCATCGCCTATTGCACACCTGCATGTTGCGAGGGCGGCCGGAGAGCAGACCTAGCAACCTCCATTACAAAGGGAGTTGCGTTACGCGGTCCAACCCGGCGCGCGCCGCTTAGTCGCTGACGTCATGAAGGCTTCGGCTGATACCACGACATCGAGTGCCCATAACTGTCCTCGCATAGATGGTTAGTGCATATAGGCTAGTGGCCAGACTCAGATCAAATACCAAGATCTCGTTAAACGTGTTATCTTGAAATAACCGTGAACGCCGGCCAGGGCCAGGCCCACCTCTCTCCTAGGTGGTCTCAACCTGCCCTGTCGCTTCACCACAAAGATCCACAGAGAGGGCCGTTGGGACAAAGGTCCTTTCAGCCCCCAATCCGTGAATCACTCGCGGGTGCTCCACGAGCCAACCCGACTTTAGTCACCACATGTATCATGTATAAAGTATAGAGTATATACCCGTGATCACCTCCCGAGTGATCACGACCCAATAGTATAGCATGGCAGACAGACAAGTAGGTAGGGCCACTGATGATAAACTAGCATCCTACACTAAGCATTAGGATTGTAGGTAAAGGTAACAACAGTAGTAGCAAGGACAGGCTATGCATCAGGATAGGATTAACAGAAAGCGGTAACATGCTACACTACTCTAATGCAAGCAGTATAGAGAAGAGTAGGCGATATCTGGTGATCAAGGGGGGGGCTTGCCTGGTTGCTCTGGTAAGAGAGAGGGGTCGTCTTCGATGTAGTCGAACACACGGACATCGGCAGCGGTGTCGGAGTCTACCGGAAAGAAGTAACGAAGGGGGAACACAATAAATAATAGAGGAATCAAATGTAACACAAAGCAAGGCACAACAATACATTGTGCTAGGGGTACCTAACGCGGGGATAGGTGATACCGGCGAAGGGGGGAAACATCCGGGAAAATATTTCCGGTGTTTCGTGTTTATGGACAGATGGACCGAAGGGGGAAGTTTTGTGTTTGCTATGCTAGGGATGTGTGGCGGACGAACGGGCTGGGTATCCGGATTTGTCTCGTTGTTCTAAGCAACTTTCATGTACAAAGTTTTTCCATCCGAGCTACGGTTTATTTTATATTAATTTTAAAAGATTTGATTTAATTTTAGCATTTATTTAATTATTTTAATTCAACATTATCCAGAACAGTGCTTGTTGACGTCATCATGACGTCAGCAGTCAACAGAGGTGTTGATTGGTCAAACTGACGTGTGGGTCCAGTGGGACCCACCTGTCATTCACTATTTAGGCTAATTAGGGTTTAGCTAACTAATTAGTGTTTAATTAAACTAACAAGTTAATTAGATTAATTAATTAGGATTAATTAATTAATTATAATTTTTACTAATTTATTTTTATTTTTATTTTCATTTTTCTTAAAATGTTCTGGGGCTGGGCTCCATGTGTCTGTGGCCCAGAAGGGCTAACGGGCATGCGGTTAGCGGGTGTAGAGGGACGGTCGCCCGCTTGGAGGCCCGAGGCCAACAAGAGGGCCGCCGGCCACTGCGGCAGCCGGAGTAGTGCGGCGCGACGTCGGCGTGAGCTCGGACTAGGGCGGGGCAAGGGGAGCGGAGGCGTGCATGCGTGTAGGCGGCAGCACTGGCGGAGGTGGGATGGAGCAGGAGCGGCGATGGAGGGCGGCAGGCGTCGCACGATGCGGTTGAGGGGCGCAACCGGCGTGAGTGGCTGGTGGCTCCGGCGTCTTGCCACTGGTCGGAGCAAGGGCACGGCTAGGCGAGCCAGCGCGGGCGAGGGGAGGAGGCGGGTGAGGCGGGGGCGGTGGCACGGTGGTGGTCGCGAGGAGCGGGGGCGGCGCAGGGGCGGACGGGGAGTGAAGCAGGGGCGGCGAGCGGGGCATATGCGATCCAGGGGGAGCGATGACGCGGCCGGCGCGGTTGTGGCGCGTGTGGTGCGAGCCACGACAGAGGAAGGACACGACGGCGACGGCGCACAGCAATAGCCGCAGAAGCAGAGAAGAAGGAGCGCAGGCCGCAGTATCTCTCTCTGGCTCACCCTCGGTGCAGGGTCGAGGGGCGGCGTGGCTCGGGGTGCCTTTGTGGAGGAGGACGGGGATGAGCGACGTGGTGGTGGCGATGGGCGTAGTGGTCCTCGGGCGACGACGGTGTCCAACAGCGGCGTCGGGGAGGACGGCGCGGTGTTGGAGGGGGAGGAAGGAGACCGGGGCGCGGGGCCGGGTGCCTCCGATCCTGATCTGGATCGGGGAGGCATCGCAGAAGGGGGAAGTGGGACAAGTGGGGGGAAGTGGGTGCGGTCGATGGTGGCTAGGGTTTCGGTAGGATGGATAAGGGGAGTGGGGTGGGCTGGCCTGGCGGCCCAGAGGACAGATGGGTTGAAGCCCAGTGGGACATGGGGGCTTCTTTCTATTTAGTTTTGTTTTTGTTTCTTATTTATTTATTTATTTATTTCTTTTCTGTTTTATTACATTCATCAATTTATTTTAGTTTTGTAAAATATAATTTCAACACCTAAATTAGTATTTAGGAATACAACACTGCCACATTAATTTGGACAGCTAAATAAAATAGTTTAATATTTTATTAATTTGAAAAAGGTATTAAATTAAATGTTTTGCTGCTGTTTTAATTACCTTAGTGCATCTAAACACTTTACAAAAATGTGGTTTCTGTATCAATATTTTTTTTGATTTATTTTCTACAACTTGAACATTTTAGTTTTAATGTTTGAAAACTTTTGATGTTTGCTTTTAATTCAATTTGAATTTGAATCGGTTGTGAACTAACGCGAGATTATCAACAGTAATCGAGGTGACGTGGCATCATTAGCAGGGGATTACTGTAGTCTAATTATCCGGGCGTCATAATTCTCCACCACTACAAGAAATCTCGTCCCGATATTTAAGAGGTAGTGAAAGGGGGAAATGTTTTTGGTTACGAATCTAGCAGGACTTCTCATCCTGGCTTGCTCTTTGTGAAGAAGTTGATCCCTGTTGTTGATGTCTTCATTTCTCTACTTCAAGTCATCTTGACGAAGTCGCATCCTTTCTTCGGGGTCTGTCTCATAATTACGAATAGGTAAGGGGCAGTTCGGCTACGACAGAATGCTTATGAGGGAAACAATCTGGGGTTAACCCATGAATGAGCATAAGATTATCTCTCGAGTTGAACATATAAAATACCCCGAGAGTAAGGTACGAAGGTACAATAAGAGGTTCCAAGCGGATAGATAGCTGCTCGAAGTCTGAACCAGAGTGAGAAAAGGGTTCAGAGCAGCGAGAGTAAGTATTGCGTCTGATACCAGAATAGAGCACTAGGAAGGTGGCCCATGAATTAAATACGAAGCCATGCGTGGAGAATAACCATTAGAAACAGGGTTGTACAGGAGAGTCAGGTTTCGATCATGTGGAACTGTGGGTTATGGGCCCACCATGTGGGTTAAAAGTAGGAAGGGCGCTGACGTCTCGCACGGTCAGGGTGGCAAGGCATGTCAAAGGATAGCCTGCCAGTTATGTCGGCAATAACATCGGTACCAAGGGCGAGGAACAAAGAGAACCATTTTCCCGCTCGTTGAACGAGGCGGACCAATAGGCAAAGTTCTCATCCATCGGTGGTTACCTGAATGTCATCATCAATAGTAACAGGGTCTTACCGACACGATTGTGCACCTAGGTGTTTACATAAGCAGAAGAATATTGCTGCTTAGATCATATAGATCACCGGATAGGTTAAACAATCCAATGTAAAGGGAATGTGAGCATCAGATTAATAGAACAATGGAAAGGAAAATGTGTTTAAACACATATTTCAAGGGTATATCCTTCCCAAGGAAAAGCAGAATATGATATCCATGACATGATATAATGTAGAAAACTCTTTAGGTAAGGAGAGAGAAATTTCATGACTTTACCCATAGAGCGGTGTTTGGATAATTGAGCAGGAAACATTTAACATTAGGCTTTAAATGTTCTTGTTGATAATTGGAGTAAAATATATATGCTTCGAGATAGCATTGACATGGTGTTCAGGCAAAGGTCAGACTTTGGAAACACAAAGGATCCATCAGGAATAACTTGTAGAATAAGCCTTACAATTTCCTCATGGAAGAATGGATAACCTTGCCAAAAAGGAATCTATAACCATAGGGCCTCCGGCCGGGTGTGCTAAGCACGACATCCTGGATATAAAAGATGGTAATACTCCAAGGTAAAGAAGAACAAATGTTGGATAGCAAGGAACTCAAGGTATAACACAAAATAGGAACAAGTTTTGTGTTGGAGGGAATGCAATAATGTTGTCGATGATAACCCAAATCATCGAGGGCAAAGGAAGTTATTTCTCACCAAGAATTCGATAGATATCTTGGAAGAACTCAGAATGTTGATGATGATCACGACACATTTGTCGAGAGGTTTCGAGAAGATGTAACTGATCGACGATGACATCAAGTCAACAGAATGATGAAGCAAAAAGTTATTGGAACCATGGGTACGACACAAACTCGATATCAAGCTTGTTGTTCAAGGACAAACGATATGACGAGGAAGATTGATTGTAAGATTATCTCACCATCGAAATTTGTGCTCCGGGAAGAAGGACCAGGTAGCACAGTTAAGAGAAGCACGATAAGGATATAGCCGTTCAAGCTAGGAATGACTTGAAGGATTATTTAAACTCATAAGCAATGAAAATTATTTAGGGTTATTGAATCGGAGTGCGGACTCGATTCACTATTCGGTGTTCTCGGTTGACGACAACCCAGAACCCGAGAAAAATGGAATCAGTGAGAAATAATAGTTGATGAAGACTCATAAGATGCAACACAGTTCTTAGATATTCTCGAGATACCAGAGGGTAATACTCGACGGTAGATCAAGGTAGAGGTTGGACTGGTGTATTGACTTGCAAAAGACAAGTGCTTTAACTTGCCCGAGAAATGGGATCAAAGAGAAAATATGGTCGGAACCATGATTGCGTAGGATCCATTCACAGATAGTAGATGATATTATATCAATGAAATAGTTATTATAACAAGAAGCTTCTATGGTAGGTTCCACATCCTGTCCATGGGCATGAACACAAAGTTCAAGGTCGACTCCCACTTCTTCAATGTATAACGTTTCAATCACTTCTCGCTCTTCGAAAATGAAATTAGTTTTGAAAGCTTTACCTGGCGCAATACCAGATAAGTATGACCCGTGAAATCTTTCGGGTTCACACGGAGTAAGGAAGGCATAGGTTCAACCCATCAGGGTCTCTTAGGAACATATACCACAAACTTCAGGAGTAAATAGCACAAGCTCGAAAGTAGAGCATGGTTGGTCAATCAGAGGATAGGATTTACCAATGGTGAAAGAACATCCAAAGTGATTGAATATGAAGGACGCTATCGGATAAAATCCAACAAAGGATCCGGTGGTCCTCAAAGGATCTGAGGTGAGCATCGGTACTCAACCAGAGGAAGAAACCATGCAAGGAGATCAGACTATAGTAACAACTGACTAATTCAAAGCTCAAATGCAAAAGAATTATGATTTCCGATCAAGGGATCAGAAGCAAACACTCTGATTAAGGATAGATAAGTTGTGTATGCTTAGGGGTACAATCGATGGCAATCCGATTGGTCGAGAACCAGCTCATGTTTAAAATGATGTCTGAGCCGGAAGGATAAATGCTGAGGATTGCAAGAATCCGCAGCATACCGAATCAATAGACTCTAGATGATAATGACAAAGGATGCCAATAAGATTACCAGACTTATTGGATTAATCATAATGCTAGCAAGAAAGAATTTTCAAGAGCAATAGGCTGTTGAGGATTTTCATAAGAACGAGCGGTATTACGAAGACTTTTGTGAAATACTTGAATCAACTGGGGATGAGCGGATACTCGGTAAGTGCGAGAATTATCCGTAGGGGTTTTCAGGTGACAAATAACAACAAGGCACTAAGCTCAAAGGATTCTCGGAACAACAGAGAGAATTTCGGGGTATCTTGTAGTAACAAGATCAACTGGGAAACATTGTATGAATGGCGAGTATACGTGGTTATCCATAGGGGTTTATCGTTGGAAGGGAATTGCATAACCGATGGCACAAAGTAACGAGAGAACATCGGAGAGTATCTTCAGATCCTTCTGGTGCACCAGACGATCATCTATAACAAGGGGCTCTCCAGGAGAAAGTTGTTACGAGAACCTAATGTTAGAGTTTAGCAAATTCATTTAACCCGAATAGAAGAGAGATCAGAGCCCCAGAGTATAGGTCGAGGAATAAAAGATCCTAATACCACCCAATGGCGACGTGGGCCTGTAAGCCGCACAGCCATGTTAGTAAAAGTTTTTGAATGTCTAGACTCAACTTCGGCCAAGGAGTTTGGAAGGTGGATTCCTACAGGCAGTCGGCTCTGATACCAACTTGTGACGCCCCCGATTCAATCGTACACTAATCATACACGAAAACGTGTACGATCAAGATCAAGGACTCACGGGAAGATATCACAACACAACTCTACAAGTAAAAATATGTCATACAAGCATCATATTACAAGCCAGGGGCCTCGAGGGCTCGAATACAAGAGCTCAATCATAGATGAGTCAGCGGAAGCAACAATATCTGAGTATATACATAAGTTAAACAAGTTTGCCTTAAGAAGGCTAGCACAAACTGGGATACAGATCGAAAGAGGCACATGCCTCCTGCCTGGGATCCTCCTAAACTACTCCTGGTCGTCGTCAGCGGGCTGCACGTACTAGTAGGCACCTCCCGAGTAGTAGTAGTCATCATCGACAGTGGCGTCTGTCCCCTGGACTCCATCGACTGGTCGCAGCAATCGGGTATAGCAAAGGGGAAAAGGGGGGGAGAAAAGCAACCGTGAGTACTCATCCAAAGTACTTACAAGCAAGGAGCTACACTACATATGTATGCATTGGTATCAAATGGAATAAGGGTATCATATGTGGACTGAACTGCAGAATGCCGGAATAAGGGGGGGTAGCTAATCCTTTCGAAGACTACGCTTCTGGTAACCTCCATCTTATAGTAGGAGAAGAGAGTAGATGGTAAGTTCACCAAGTAGAATCATGTAGCATAATCCTAACCGATGATCCTCCCATCGTCGCCCTATGACAGAGCGATCACCGATTGTATCTGACACTTGGAAGGGTGTGTTTTATTAAGTATCCGGTTCTAGTTGTCATAAGGTCAAGGTACAACTCCAAGTCGTCCTGTTACCGAAGATCATGGCTATTCGAATAGATTAACTTCCTTGCAGGGGTGCACCACATTTCCCAACACGCTCGATCCCCTTTGTCCGGACACACTTTTCTGGTTCATGCCCGGCCTCGGAAGATCAACACGTCGCAGCCCCACTGTCGGTGTCAAAACCGGCGGATCTTGGGTAGGGGGTCCCGAACTGTGCGTCTAGGCCGGATGGTAATAGGAGGCAAGTGACACGAAGTTTTAGCCAGGTTCGGGCCCTCTTGATGGAGGTAAAACCCTTCGTCCTGCTTGATTAATATTGATGATATAGGTAGTGTCGGTGATATACCCCGCGGCGTAAACCGGCCGGAAGTATAACCCGGCCGGACTAGGCGTTTCATTGATAAACCGCCAGAGGATTGGCGGTTTACGTGATTGGCGGTTTACATGTCTGGCGGTTTACGTGTCTGGCGGTTCACTCGTATGACGATTCACGAGCCTGAAGACTCATTGGTGACCCGGCGTGTGTTTCGGACGGATGACAAGGCCCAAGGCCCAGCATGTCAGTTTATGTTAATGGTGGACCGATTTAAGAAGAAAGGCGTGAGGAATATTTACCTTATAAGGAGTTAATACCCGGACTTGTATCCAGTTTGTATTAGAGATAGACTAGTCCTAATCCCAATAGGACTCTACATGTAACCCGCCCCTCCAACATATATAAGTAGGGGCAGGGCTCCTGAAAAGGGGAGAAGAGGGACAAGTTCCACGGGTTGGACAAGTTAGGTTTAGACAATAACTCGCGAGATAGAGAAATCTTGTAACCATGGTCATCATCATCAATATCAATGAAGCAGGATGTAGGCTTTTACCTCCACCGTGAGGGGCCGAACCTGGGTAAAAACATCGCGTCTCTCGTCCCGCTCAACACCTCTTAAGCTACCACATAGATGCGTTGGCCTCGCGACTAAGTCCTGACACTAAGGACATCTGCCGTGACAATTCCACGACAGTTAGCGCCCACCGTGGAGCCTGCGCACGGTGGTGTTGAGTTCTCGGAGGGATCACTTCAGGAATCGAGAAGCTCGTGGTTGACTAGATGAAGAAGAATTGAAGAAAAGTTAAGGTTACGTTGCGCGCCATGGCATACACTTCGATCCGGCGGTTTGAAGCTAGATCAATTTTTGGAGCGCGTTCTTGAGACGATGGATTTGATCTGTACCTACAACTTGCGTTCGAATCAGAAGGATTTACCGATTCATATGTGCGGCAACGCGTGCACAGGAGGAAAAAACGCACCAGCACGCTGTTCAAAAACATGGAAAGATTGACTGAAAGCTGCGGTTGTTCCACGCATCAAGGAAACATGAAGCAATCTACTCCACGCATCAAGGCTCAAGGGGTATTTAAAAAAAATACAAAAAAATATGGAGGGAGACCACGACCTGGAAGACATGGAGGTGGATAGTCAAACCAACGACAACGACCAGGACACCGACGTGGAGAGGAGATGGAGTCAGACCATGAAGCCACAGGTCTCCGCCCCGTTGCCGTGGCCGGGCTAGAGCCACCAAGCCGGCCCTCCTGTCTCTGCTGCCGCGGCCGGCCACCGCGGGACCTACATTGAGCCGCTTCCTCAGCCATCCCGTGCTGAGCTGCCTCCGCTTGTCTCCACGGCTGTGCGTTAACTCGGCCGGTCGCCGCTGCCTCAAGTTGCCATCGCCGCTCTAAAACCGTTTCGGCTATTCGCGGACCTGCGCCGTGCCGCAGAGATGCCCCGGCCTTGCTCCGGTGTCTGTCACTCGCCTTGCGGCTGCTGTTAAACCGTCGCCTCCCCTAAGTTGCCTTTTCTCGGCTGTTTCTAATCCGCCGTTACGGCCTCGCTTCAAGACCGCCAACCCGCCCCTACATGGATTCATTCCGACCCGCGGTCTGCCTGTTTCAAGACGCAGCTCCAAGTCACTGCCGGCCTGCGAGTTGCCGCCGGTCTGCGAGTCGTCTTTCACGAGTGCCTGCCTTGGGTGTTTCTCATAAGCGAGGTGAGCCGGGGAGGTAGAGGTAGAGGTCGTTGCAAGCCCCCAGCCAGATGACACCAACCCGCCGCTACGGGCCGGTTTAGACATCAGTGTGAGCCGCCAGCGGCCAGATCAAGTCGCCAGCGCCAAGTTCTACAGCCACGGACAAATCGCCGAGCTCGTTTCCGTGTCCTGCACAGCACTCGCCCATGTTGGCTAAGTGCTAGTTGTTTGCGGGTACATGGTACAGACAGAAGCAGAGCGGAGGCTGGGGGTAGCATATACACCTCCAACTTTAAGTTTTCTAATACTCTGCTAAGTCCTTGGAAAGTGCTAGATGAAGCACGTATACAGTCAACGGCATTTTCATCCGAATTACCAAAGGAAAGGAGAAGGAAATTGGCGAATGTTGCGGTCTGACCACCACCACAGTCTCGCGATCTGCCACGTCAAGGATTGTTTTATATGCAGCCGTAACCCGCCGAGACCGACAATTAATCTCCGCTGTTGCGCCATCCTATAAAGGCATTACATTATCTATCAAATCACTAGGTCACGGATCATCTGCTCGGCTTGTTCGCCTGCGTGTGGTTGTGTACACACGTAAGTCCGGAGGAATACGGCTAGATGAAGTACTGCTCCCTGGCGTAAAGACCAAGGCCTGCAAATCAAGTTGCATTTTTTTAATATCCACCTGCTACACGGAGAGGACAACCTCACAAGGACGCAGGGTCCAGTACAGTCATTATTAAAAGCTAAAGCAGCACTACTGCCTATGTCTGTGGAGGTAAAAACAGTTATTGTGAGCAGTTTGTGCTAGTCTATTTATTGGCTACCAGGTGATGTTGGGATGGCCAAGCATCAAACAAAGAAACAAGATGGATTACAACTTTACCAGATTATCCAAGGACGATATATACAGATCATCGTTCATCTGAATATATCAGGTGATATCTCTTTAAACTTATTTTACTAGCATATATTGTTTCTATCAAAGAACAAATTACTTTGATTTGAATATTTTTATATACAGGACAATCATTCACTACAAATATGGTTTATACCATGGCTATGGAGCACGGGCTGACAATATTCCGCCCGGTGATAGTCCGTGACATATTACCCGATGAATGGACGCGCACAAGCTGCCGCCCGTACGGCCCAGTCTACATCAACTAGCCGGGACTGCGCCTGTGATTGACTCGCGCGTCCGCACCGGCTTACAACGCCACGGGCGACTCACCCGTCCGCTCTCGCGGCCGGTTCACGCATCCGTGCCGGTTTACAATGAGGAGGACAATTTGCTTGCCCGCACTGGCATACAACGCCGTGGCCGACTCATCTATGTTGCCTCTGATGCTGCGGTCGTTTTTACCGTCCGTCTCTCGTGGCCTGGTCTACATCAACACACCGGGCCGCACCTCTCTGCATGAGCTGTTTATTGGGTATGAGCAAGTCACATCTTGGGTAGCCCGGTTTTCTTTCAAATTGAAGACAAATTATCATCAACCTCCATTTGCACTGGATGGTTCAATGGGCAGGCGCACAAGTCGCCGCCACTACAGTTTTGATTAACTTCAAATCGCCAGTTGGAAGGAACCATTGGCCGAGTTGCTGACACGGCTCATATGGGATCATTTACAACCCGCCACAGTCACCTCAACCTTCTATGGATTCACATCGTGCTATCAACGCCAATGATATACAAGTTATGACGGTTTATATCACGGTCAAATATGGAGAGTTTCAAGCCAACTCCTCGAGTCACCTTTGAAACTCGGGGGCTACGATGACATAACTCAGCGAATCTTGCCAGTTTTAGCAAATTTAAGAACCCCAGGATGACGGAGGGAAGGATAACCCGGTCCCAGAGGCTACTGTTATATTGATGAAAGTTTAAAGGCCGTCAGAAAATTTCCGGCTTAGAAAGTATATGACAGTTATAAAAACTTGGCTCGATGAAGAAGTTCCAGGTCATCAGAAATGACTCCGGTTTAGAATCCGGCTCAAGAGACATCTTTCTACCACAAAGCTCTGAAGCGCTCAAATCCGGTTTAACAATGTCCGGTTCAAAAAGGAATAACTTCTCGCAAGTTCGAGTTTAAAGGTCGTCAGAAAATTTCCGGCTAAAACTGAAGATTCCGGTTTAAAATCCGGTTCAAGGGAAAGATATCTCCCACAAAGCTTTGAAGCTCTCAATATCCGGTTCAAGATCCTGGTTCAAGAAGAATTTATCTCTTGCGAAAAGTTAAAAATTGACAGAGAGGACCTGCTGCCATGATGCGCGGTTCAAACATGGGTATCCCGCCTTACTGGCCTGACATATTATTGATCACATGGGGGCTTCTGCTTCATAAAGCGGGGTCTCTATTCTTTTACATCATGCGTGGTTACACGGAGCTGTTCTGTCTTAAAGCGGCCTCCGGTTTACCCCTTGAAAATTTTATAAACATCACTTGGGGGCCTGGTCGTGTCCGAACCAATGCAACACCTTTTGATAGGCGAAAGCCACCAGATCACTTGGGGACATGGTCAAGTCTGAACCAGCCACGCCTCTTGATCGGCCTAAGGCCATAGAATCACTTGGGGGCTTGGTCGGAACCGAACCATTGCCACGCCTCTTGATCGGCATAATGCCACGGTTTCATTTGGGGACCTGGCTGACTTGAACCATAGCTACACCATTGGGGAGCTTGGTCGTGTCCGACCATGGTAACACCATCTGATCGGCTCAATAAGCCTCTTTTTGCAAATGGTTTTATCATTGCCTTTGCTTCAATATTTTCCTTGATAACTGTTTCTTTTATTTTTGTTGCGTTGTTAAACCGACAAAGTTTTAAACCGGTTCAAACTGTCAATTACAAATTGACGGAACACGGTCAAATCTTAATCCGGAGACTATCTGCCCGGTTTGATTTTCTGTTACCATCTTATTATGGAGGAAATCGGTGTTCGTTAACCCGGTTTGACCTTCAACTACAAGTTGTCAGTACATGACCAATTATAATCCGACGATTATTAACACGGTCTGGTTCGACTACAAGTCGCCAGTATTATATATGGATAATCCGGTGTCTATCATAACCCGGTATGGTTTTATCATAAACTGGCACAATATGGAAAGAGTTATCAGTACTCGAGATTGGGATTATCACCCTTACTACAAAAAGTTGGTAAAACCAATGATGTGATTCAATGTCACAGGTATGATATATTTTATATTTGATTATTCTTAAGTGCAGCCTTGGTTATAAACCCAGGTTATATGTTGGGCATTATGACCCGTCCGACGATAAACCGCCAGGACACTTTAAACTTGTTGTATGCAGAAACAGGTTGAACAAAGCATGATTATAAATTATCCGGTGTTTATTAAACCGGCTTGGCTGTAAGACAATAAGTCGCCAGTATATGATGAGAAATTATCCGGTGTTTGTTAAACCGGCCTGGCTTTGGACTATAAGTCGCCAGTATATATTTGGATTGCGCCATTGGAATTATGCGCTTATAAATCATTGGGTATATTATTAAAATAGCCAACATGGCTAGATTTTTATTATGGTTATCAATAGCCAGTATTATGATTAAGGTTTTCAAAGTCGCTTTAAGCGCAATGGCTATCATATTATCAATAGATATGATTTATTCTACAACTGAAGGAATAGTCCCGAGTCGCTGCAGGCTTACAACCCGGCACTTGGGGGCTACATTATTCAAATCGAGATTACATGCAAGTCTCATGTCGCTGGAAGCATGCATCATGACACTTGGGGGCTAATGTAAAGTCTTTTTTACTAGTCTTATTGAAGACCCGACTCATCATATTTTAATGAGCCGACCCTTGGGGGCTACCAATTGCTCATGTCAACAATTCAAGGTTGAAACACTTATTGGAGCAAGTCTTAAGTTATCACTATGTTCTCCTCTTAAGACTTGGGGGCTACATGTATTATGCATATCAAGGAGGAACATCTTCATTTTATCAGTTTTGAGCAAATCAGGAAGATCAATTACATGACCCGGTGTCGACAACAATTATGACCTGGCGCCACCAATGTTTATAAACTGGCCATTTTGGTAATATTAAACAGGAAAGTTTTACATCTTCAAACCGGCTGAATATCAGATAAGTATTTTCAGACCCATATTTCTTAAACCGGCGCTTTGGGAGCTGAGTCAAAGGAGTTATTCTTCACAATATTTCTCGGTGACAAACCAATGTCGGCAAATTGATTACGAAGCTGGTCTGTTGACCCGGATTTCCCAGAAGGAGGAAATAACAAGGACTTAAGGATGATCAGGTACCGGTTTACAAAAATTCTTAACCCGGAGCATAACCTGTCAAATTTGTTCTTGTGTTTATTTTGCAGCATAAGTTTACCATGAATAAATCCAAGCTAAACTTGGGGGCTAATGTCGGGGATATACCCCGTGGCGTAACCGGCCGGAAGTATAACCCGGCCGGACTAGGCGTTTCATTGATAAACCGCCAGAGGATTGGCGGTTTACGTGATTGGCGGTTTACATGTCTGGCGGTTTACGTGTCTGGCGGTTCACTGGTATGACGATTCACGAGCCTGAAGACTCATTGGTGACCCGGCGCGTGTTCCGGATGGATGACAAGGCCCAAGGCCCAACATGCCGGTTTATGTTAATGGTGGACCGGTTTAAGAAGAAAGGCGTGAGGAATATTTACCTTACAAGGAGTTAATACCCGGACTTGTATCCGGTTTGTATTAGAGATAGACTAGTCCTAATCCTAATAGGACTCTACATGTAACCCGCCCCTCCAACATATATAAGTAGGGGTAGGGCTCCTCAAAAGGGGAGAAGAGGGACAAGTTCCACGGGTTGGACAAGTTAGGTTTAGACAATAGCTCGCGAGATAGAGCAATCTTGTAACCGTGGTCATCATCATCAATATCAATGAAGCAGGATGTAGGCTTTTACCTCCACCGTGAGGGGCCGAACCTGGGTAAAAACATGCGTCTCTCGTCCCGCTCAACCCCTCTCAAGCTACCACATAGATGCGTTGGCCTCGCGACTAAGTCCTGACACTAAGGACATCTGCCATGAAAATTCCACGACAGGTAGTACAAGAGTAGCCACGAGATCAGAGAGGCATAAACCCTAGAAGCTCAGCGCTATGGTATGATGTATGTTATGGTTGTTGTCCTCACGGGACTAAAACCCTCCGGTTTATATAGACACTGGAGAGGGTTAGGGTTACACAAAGTCGGTTATAATGGTAGGAGATCTATATATCCGTATCACCAAGCTTGCCTTCCACGCCAAGGAAAGTCCCTTCCGGACACGGGACGAAGTCTTCAATCTTGTATCTTCATAGTCCAGGAGTCCGGCTGAAGGTATAGTCCGGCCATCCGGACACCCCCTAATCCAGGACTCCCTCAGTAGCCCCCAAACCAGGCTTTAATGACGATGAGTCCGGCACGCAGATTGTCTTCGGCATTGCAAGGCGGGTTCTCCTCCAAATTCCGTGTACCTGTTGAATAAAGTCCGGTTTCTTGTAAATGTTGCGCTCCTCGACTTCTACGCCCAATAATGGCCGTCTCCCACGTGTCAAACGAATATGAAAAGTCTGAGTGTTTTTACATCCACACCCCTAGCCGCGTAAATGAGCCGCCCATTTAAGGGGACGAGGATTTAGATCCAAACCACACCTTCTCCCCTTCGCGAGTGTTCATAAGAGCGCATCCGACAAAGGTCCATGCCACCATGGCCAGCCGTCGCAACTCCTCCTCTCGCCCTTCCAGCCCTCAGCCTGGATATTGGGAGAGATGCTCCATCCTGCATAGCGAGCTAGTGACGCTCCAGACCAAGGGATTTTTCCCCCCGGCCTATATGGTCCCGGTTCGAGCCGGTCTTGCCATCTATAATGGCGGAGAGCAAGCAGAGAGTGCCCCTAATCCCTCCAAAGGAGAGCGGGTGTGCCTCGTCCCTTATTTAATAAGAGGGCTCGGATTTCCAATCCATCCATTTCTCCGGGGGCTCCTGGAGTTCTATGGCCTCCAGCTACACAATCTCACGCCTGCCTCCGTATTGCATATCGTGGGCTTCGTAGCCCTCTGCGAGCTGTTCTTGGGTGTTGAGGCTCATTTCGGGCTATGGAAAGAGCTATTCTGCCTTGTGCCCCGTTCTCAGAAGGGGTCGATATTTCAAGTGGGCGGAGCCGAAGTGTGGCGCATCGCCGGGACCGGATATCTATCCGGAACCCCAAAGAAGGCGTCTGAGGACTGGCCTTCAGAATGGTTTTACATAGAGTACGTCCCACTGCCGGATCCTGTCCGGATCAGCCTCCCTGAGTTCGACAGTGCTCCACTAAAGAAGTGCCTAAGTTGGCGTCCACGGAGCCCTCAGAGGGAAAGTGACAAGGACGTCCGTTACCTGATGGGCCGGATAAGATTGTTAGCTCATTCCGAACTGACCATGATCGGGGTCATGGCCGCATGCATCATGCGAGGGGTGCAGCCGCTACAGTACAGAGGCCACCCCATGTGGGACTTCAACGGGGAGGACGATGCCACCCGCTACGGCCGTAAGGGGCCGGATTCGGCTGCGGCTCTAACAAAGACCTTGTCCGCTTTGTACAAGGGAGAAGAGGAGGATTTTCTCTGCGTTGACCCAAAGGGTGGATTTTCTATGTACAATCCCCCAAGCTGGGTAAGTGGTCACATTTACCTGCCCATTCGTTTTATATTCCCATTGTTAAAATATTCAGTCTAATGACTTCAACGCAGGAACTGCGCCAGGCTGTTAAAGAAATGAACATCCCTCCTCCACAACCCGAGGACCCAGGACGGTCCCTTGGCCCGGCCTCTCAAGAGGATCCGGACTTATCTATGGAGCTGATTGATGGAGTGTTCCATCAATTGAGCAAGGACAACGCCTTGGTGGCCATTACGGCCGATTACCCAGGGCTAATCCCGGCCTCCCAGGTAACTGAGATCAAAGTCCCGCACCCCGAATAGGGGTCCACCCCCTCATGTTTTCAGTTTCCTGATTACAGCCAAACTTTGCAGGGGAGGTTTTTGAGACGGGAGGCCGAACCTGCGGCGACAAGCCAACGAGGGGCCGCAGGGCCCCGTGGGTAGAAAAGAGGTGTAGTCCGGACTGAGGCGTCAGCGCAAAGGTATGGCGCCCCCCCTTATCCAGGTGTTATACCTTCAAGGCATATTAACACTCGTGCTCTCTTCAGGACAAAGAGACCTCGCTGGACTATATCCGGAGAGGCTGCCAATCGCGCCTCCACCAGCCAGGCTCCAAAGCCTGGTCCGGGGGTGAACACAAGGCGCGCACGGGACGCTCCTCCGACGGAGGATGTGGACAGGTTGTCTGCCACCCACTCTAAGGTGGAGAGTGCCATGAACCACAGGCGTCGCCGGAAAATTCTTCGCGACGCTTGTTTCTCCCAAGAGGCATTAGATGCCTTTATTTCGGGAGATGTGTACCTCCGTGCCGCTCAAAATGGTCTAGCCAGAGCCACGGAGCCATATGTAAAAGACATACGGGTAAGAAAATTTTGGTAATTATATATATATGCCAGTAGCCCCCGAGACTTGAAACAGTTAGAATAACTGATTTAAGGATCATTTGTTATGCAGGTTCTTATAGAAAAGAATTCCCTACTGTCCAAGGAGCTGGAAGAGTGCAAATCCCAACTTGAGGCCGCACTAGCCGCGGCAAGGGAGCCCAAGGAGACCCCCTCTAGTAATATACACTTCAAAAGATAAGTATTTTGCGAAGCACGGCATGGGTGCGAATCTGACAAATGAAATTGCAGATGGCGCCGGATTGAATCCGGAAAGGCAACACCTCCTACGCCAGCTGAAGGCTGGTGAGAAGGTGCTGACAAAGGTGAGGGGGGAGAAGAACGATCTCCAAGATGCCAACACCAAGCTGGGCATCGACCTGAAAGATGTTCGTGCCCAGTTGTCAGACTCCGTTAAGGAGAATCAGCGGCTTCGGCGCGGCATATTTAGTAAGTGCTTGAACGAACCTTTGAAAAAAAAAGTTCGGCGGGGAAGTCGACTAATAGAGTAATGTCTGTAGGTGTGCTAACAGGTCGTCCTGCAGAGGAGATGCCCGGTTCTACGGGTGACCTTCTTCACAATTGCTCGAGCGAGTTCAGAAGGCGATGCAAGGCGTCGCCCAGGCCCTGTGGCCATCCATATCCATGCCCGAAGGTCTTGGAGAGCTTGCTGAGAAGCTAAAGGGAGCACGGCGGCGCTTCCGATTATGGAAGATATTGGCCTGCCATCAAGGCGCTAGATAGGCCTGGGCCATGGTGAAGACGCGGTACACCAAGGCTGACCCCAACCACATGGCCGAGGTCGGTCCTGTGGGGCCTGATGGGAAGGAGATCCCTGTAAGCTTAGTATACGGCCAAGTAGAATTGGCCGCAAAGTTTTCCCAGTAGGACTGTAAATTAGACAGCCTATTAGATGGTATTGAAGAGGAATACAATCAGTCAGAATGACTATGTAATTTAATTGACATTTATAATGCCTTGTAGCCAGATTGTAGATCGTTTGTCATGGCCGAACTTTTCGCTTCAGCCTCGGGACCTGACGGTCCGTAGTGTGTCCGAAATTCCAATCTCTCTCTTAAGAACAGGGGAATGCAATGGAGCCAGGCCGTAGGGGTCATTAAGTGCGTGAACAGAACAAGTGCCCGACTAGTTTATGTTATATTACATGTTAGTAAGAAACATCTTCCAGGGAAGAATAGTTCGTTAGGGTTCTTTCCCTGGGAGGCATGGCCCTAAAGTGCATGCCATTCTGCGAAAAAGACGCAGGAAAAAAGCATCTGGGGGCGCATAATAAAATAAGTGAAAAGATCATCTTTTAGGTCACTGACCGAATGTTCCTTAAGAACACTAGCTTTCGCTTCAGCAGTCTGAGGTACCACATCGGCTGACTCGGCAGTAACAATCGCAGAGGTGCTCCCTTTACCGCCTACACGCACGAATCAGGAACGTAGGGGTAAGCACAGGAGCCAGGCTAACCAGCTTGGCCAAAAACTTAAGTCATAATCGATGCATATATGTGAAAAATAAAAGGTACATGCGGAAGTGTAACACATGTGTTGGGGATGAAGCCCGTATAAATAAGCTTCCTGTTTAAAAGAATCCCCCAGGTTTAATGAGTGCGAAATAGCACGGTCATTTTGATGAGGCCTTTAAAGGCTATAAGAGAAAGGAAGGGAGAAGGGAAGATGTAAAGACAGACAGTATATAAAAAATGGACAGAGGAAGGAGATGAACACAGAGTTCCGGACGCTAGGCATAGAATCTTTCGGAGACGGGCTGCGTTCCATGGGTTTCGGCTCGAGTCGGTATCCGATGCATCTCACCAGGCGATACGCTCCACCAGCAGTCCAGGACTTGGTCAATTACGAAGGGACCTTCCACTTGGGCTTGATTGTCCTTTTTTCTTGTCCGGCAAGGCGTAGAACTAATTCGCCAACGTTGTAATTTTTGGCCCGTACTTCTCTGCTTTGGTATCTTTGAGCCTGCTGTTGATAGAATGCGGAATGAGCTTTTGCCACGTCACGCTCTGTAATGCCCTCGATGCGGCTATATCTCCCATGTGTCGAGGCACGACTTAGAGGCATAACCGCATTGAAAGCAATGTCGCAAGTTAGGCAATCTTCACAACATCCCATGTAATATAGATAATAAAAGGGGAGATACATAGTTGGCTTACACTCACCACGTCAATCAGAGTACATAAATAGCATTACAACATTCAAACACTCATGGCCCGACTACGGCACCAAAATAAAAGATAAACCCAACATGCGACACGGTCCCGATCGCCCCAACTGGGCACCACTACTGATCATCAGGGAAAGACACATAGTAACGGCGTGAGTCCTCGTTGAACTCCCACTTGAGCTCAAGCGCGTCATCTGGAACGGAATCATCAGGCCCTGCATCTGGTTTGGAAGTAATCTATGAGCCACAGGGACTCAGCAATCTCGCACCCTCGCGATCAAGACTATTCAAGCTTATAGGTAAGGCAAGGTAAATATATGGAGCTGCAGCAAGCGACTAGCATATATGGTGGCTAACCTGTTCGCAAAAGAGAGCGAGAAGAGAAGGCAAAGCGCGAACGAATAACTAGAGAACAACCTGCGGCAAGCATTACTCCAACACCGTGTTCACTTCCCGGACTCTGCCGAGAAGAGACCATCACGGTAACTCACACAGTTGATTCATTTTAATTAAGTTAAGGTTCAAGCTATCTACAACCGGACATTAACAAATTCACATTTGCCCATAACCGCGGGCATGGCTTTCGAAAGTTCAAATCCCTGCAGGGGAGTCCAAATTGAGCCCATGACAAGATCTCACGGTCAACAAAGGAATAGACCTCCTCCCAAGACATTCCGATCAGACTCGTATCCCGGTTCTACAAGACACTTCGACAAGTTAAAACCAATCCAGCAACACCGCCCGAATGTGCCAACAAATCCCGGTAGGAGCTACACATATCTCATTCTCAGGGCACACTCAGATTGTCTTAGGTACGGGTAGGCCAGCCCAGAGTTGCCCCTGGTGGCCACCGGCAGCTGACATGTGGACCAACACTCAGAGGAGCACTGGCCCGGGGGGGGTTTAAAATAAGATGACCCTTGGGCTCCGGAAACCCCAGGGAAAAAGAGGCTAGGTGGAAAAAGGTAAAACCAAGGTTGGGCATTGCTGGAAAAAGCTTTAATCAAGGCGAGCTATCAAGGGTCTCCCATTTAAC
>NW_024114251.1:0-9541 GCF_003073215.2 Triticum urartu
CTATAGGACCGACCTCGGCCATGTGGTTGGGTCAGCCTTTGTACCGCGTCTTCACCATGGCCCAGGCCTCCCTAGCGCCTTGACGGCAGGCTGATATCTTCCACAATCGGAAGCGCCGCCGTGCTCCCTTTAGCTTCTCCGCAAGCTCTCCAAACCTCGGGCATGGAGACGGATGGCCACAGGGCCTGGGCGACGCCTCGCATCACCTGCCGAACTCGATCGAGCAGTTGCGAGAGCTCGGGAAGAAGGTCACCCGTAGAACCGGGCATCTCCTCCGCCGGACGACCTGTTAACACACCTACAGACATTGCTCTGTCAGTCGACTTCCCCGCCGAACTTTCTTTCAAAAGGTTCGTTCAAGCACTTACTAAATATGCCGCGCCGAAGCCGCTGATTCTCCTTCACGGAGTCTGACATAGCTGGGCACGAACATCTTTCAGCTCGACGCCCAGCCGGGTGTTGGCATCTTGGAGAACGTTCTTCTCCCCCATCACCTTTAATAGCACCCTCTCACCAGCCTTTAGCTGGCGTAGGAGATGTTGCTTTTCCGGATTCAATCCGGCGCCATCTGCAATTTTATTTGTCAGATTCGCACCAAAGCCGTGCTTCGCAAAATACTTATCTTTCGAAATGTATATTACCAGAAGGGGCCTCCTTAGGCTCCCCTGCCGCGGCTAGTGCGGCCTCCAGTTGGGCTTTGCACTCTTCCAGCTCCTGGGACAGTAGGGAATTCTTTTCTGTAAGAACCTGCATATCAAATGATCCTTAAACCAGTTATTCTAACTGTTTCAAGTCTCGGGGGCTACTGCTACATATATATTTACCAAAATTTTCTTACCCGTATCTGTCTTTTACATATCGCTCTGTGGCTCTGGCTAGACCATTTTGAGCGGCACAGAGGTGCGCATCTCCTGAATTGAAGGCCTAAGGAAATATGCCCTAGAGGCAATAATAAACTTATTATTTATTTCCTTATATCATGATAAAAGTTTATTATTCATGCTAGAATTGTATTAACCGGAAACATAATACATGTGTGAATACATAGACAAACAGAGTGTCACTAGTATGCCTCTACTTGACTAGCTAGTTAATCAAAGATGGTTATGTTTCCTAAACCATGACAAGTTGACGATTCATTAGTATGTTGCTATTGCTTTCTTCATGACTTATACATGTTCCTATGACTATGAGATTATGTAACTCCCGTGTGCCGGAGGAACACTTTGTGTGCTACCAAACGTCACAACGTAACTGGGTGATTATAAAGGTGCTCTACAGGTGTCTCCAAAGGTACATGTTGGGTTGACGTATTTCGAGATTAGGATTTGTCACTCCGATCGTCGGAGAGGTATCTCTGGGCCCTCTCGGTAATGCACATCACTTAAGCCTTGCAAGCATTGCAACTAATGAGTTAGTTGCGGGATGATGTATTACGGAACGAGTAAAGAGACTTGCCGGTAACGAGATTGAACTAGGTGACTTGGATACCGACGATCGATATCTGGCAAGGCAACATACCGCCCGGAGTTCTTCCTGTTTTGCGTCTAAACGCAGAAGGGGAGGAGAGAGAGAGAGCACACATGGAACCCACCAGTAAGTGAAGGCGAATAGTACTAAAAATAATATTACATGTTATCCATTAATTAGGCTGTGGTAATATAAAAACATTATGTGAACAAAGGGGGTACAACAAACATTGCTATTCTACGTATGTTGCCTATTGACGTGCGGCTTGAAGGCCCGGTCGCATGTTCGATCCTCGTCCTTTATTTTTTAATTTGTATATGGGTCCAAATTTGTTTCATGACATGTGGGCCCCTCGGTGTGTAGTTTGTAGCACTTTAATTTGTGGGTCGAAATTTGTTCCATTCCAAGTGGACTATCGGTGTGTAGTTTTGTAGCTTATTTATAATAATTAAAGAGAACAACATAGTTTTTTCAATAATACCATGGTGCGACGTTGAAGGCGAGAAAGGACGTGCGAGAGAGGACCGACCAAGACCAGAGGGGAAATCAACTAGGGAGATTGCGTGGGTTGCAATGGTGTTTGGAGTAGTTGCCGAGATGCTAGTTTGTGTTTGGAGTAGTTCGGTGTCGGATGTCTACACCGAATTGTTGCTCCTACGGGAAAACCTATCAGTATGGCTTTAATCCGCCGAGCGCATCTAAGCGCGTGTAAATCTCGCGATACACGTACTATCTTATGATACGTAGGTTGTGGTGCCCCTCCTATACACTGGTTAAATTGTAAGCTCTCGTGGCTTATGCCCAGGGTGCCGGAGAAGGTTGGTGTATGCTCAGGGTTCATCACGGGATACGAGATTGCTCGCTCGTGTGAGAAAGCCGGAGCGCGATTTGCCACAGTCAAGGAGTCTCGAAGAAATTATAGATAGATGGAGACAAATGTCTCGAGGTTTGGACTAAAGTGATTTGACCCTGATACATTCCATTTGTGAGACCTAATGTTTTGGATATCGGGTGATATGGTGTTCCTGTGGAGAATCTGAGGATATTTTTGTATCTGGATTTAGTTTTTGGAAGGGTGAGAAGTTAGCCTGTGGTAAGAGAGTAGAGGTCTTTAGCGGAAATGATCAGCCTCCCCCGAGTGTGTAGGGAAATCTCTATTATGTTGCGTTCGCGTGAGGGATGAGCAAGGTCAGGCGCTCTATGTAGGTGGCAGAAGACGGTAGGCGGAGATCGAAGGTGAGGGCCGCGCTATGGGGACGAGGTGAATCGTGATGGGCGCTCGTGGCGCGCGCTCCCTTGTGCCGAGCCGTACCTATCCGCTCCTGATTGTGAATGCTGAGGTGAATTGGGGTCACAAGAGGACATGGTGAGAGAGTAGTGAGTGCCAGGTTGGTTGCTCCCGGACCACCACTCGTAGCTCCTCTCTCTCGACGTTTCTTTACGCTACCGCTCCATACTCCGCGGTCTAATGGTCGAGCGTAGGAATATTTGAGAGAGCTGAGCGTCCTGGACTCCCGGAGGGAGTAGGCTCTTGGCCCGCAACTGGGCTCCTGATGGGGTGGTGGCCCGGCGCGCTTGGCGGATGCTCGTCACCCCTCTCGATTTAGGACCTTTTTACGGGGCAGGGTCACCATGCGTTCGAGATATAGTATAGAGTTGTGCTCGATCCGGACGAGCTAGTTTCGAGAACCAAGTGCGCAGAGTGATATATCATTTGTGTGTGAAAGAAATGAGGTCATTATATATTCGTGATATCCACGATAGTGAGTCTGCGCGAGTTGGGCGCTCGCTCCGGCCGCTCCACCGTCTATGTGCCTCCGGAAAGAAGGTGAATAGTCTGCGATAATATGGAGTGAACTAGATTAGTACTAGATAGCGGGTTGCGTGTGATGCTCGACCAGTGCCCGTGCGGTGACGCGGGGTAGGTACAGTCATCGTCGGCACAGCCGTTGCGTGCTAGTGACGCGGAATCATTTCCCTCCTCACTCGTCTGCTCGCCTGGGGTGAGGGTTCGAGGGTGCGAGAGGGAGGATCGTGGCATCGAGTAGAGATGAGCTCCGGCTTGGGAGTGCCTGAACATGTGTGGCGCCAGGAGGCTTCGGAGTCGTGGAGGGTTGCCGTAGTTTCCATTGGGTGCTTGGTGATCATCCGGGAGAGTCGTGCCGTTGGAGACGAATCCACCCCGGGGGGTATATGGTTGCATTACGAATAACGCGTTCCGAGCTGGATGTAGAGACCGGCTTTGGGATAGCGAGGTCTACAAGGAGTACGGTAGGTCATTTTCGTCCACTTGCTCTCTATTCGCCTTTATACCTCCTTCTCATGATCGGGTTGCGGGTAATAGATGCATAGGAAGAATTATTTTTGATTACTATCAGGTTGCGCCCTAACATAGCAGATGCTAAGCGACCTCGTTTGGAGATACTGCGCGTCGCAATTCGAAGGTTGGTTTACGTGGCGCGTTAGATCGACGTCGGATGTGTGGATGGCGAGCTGTGTGCGGGTTCAAAGAAATATATTTGGGATGTGGAGTGGCAGACAAATAGCTCCGTCCGCATCCTGGGCGTCGGAGACTAGGAAACGGTCCTGGTCGAACTGGGTGCCTTGCGTTCTGCTCCCTTAACTGTCGCGCAGGCGCTTTGGAGTGCCTGGTCTTGGTAGGAGCCTCTGTGTAATATTGTGCTTAGCCGTGATACCGGCTATAGATTCCGGGGTGCAGAAATCGAGGGGTCTCGTGGTTGGTCTGAAGGAGCGTCGCGAGTTGTCTAATATGTTGCCTGAGGTATAACAACTGGGATTAGAGGGGGCGCGCCATCCGTTTGCGCTGATGCCTCGGTCAGTATTTCCGTAGCATATTAATGTTCTTTTTTCTGTCTCCAGCCCACGGGGAAGCGCTCCTGGAGATTCCCCTCAGTTGGTGCTTGTCGCCGCTGTTGGGTTCTGCGCGTTTTCGCCGCCTCTCAAACGCTTTCCCCTTGGGCAAGCTCTAGTTAGCAATCAGGATTAAATTCGATACACTCGCCTTTGTAATAGTCGCCGTGATCCCTCTCACCGCCCTAAGTCCTCACGATTTCTGAACACTTAGCCGTACTGGACTCTAGCTCGATCTCCCAGGTATCCTGGAGGGCGTTCAGCGAATTAGGGCCCTGGGTAATTCCGCACGTAATGCGACCCTTCCGGACTTTGTTAGTCATTTTGTATAGAGGTAACTAAGTTAGCGAGTGGTGATAAGTGAAATGGCGACAATCCTGATGTTAATTTGAGTGTCAGATCGCCTACGTTGCACCACGCCTCGCCCTCAAATTGTGATGCATATCCTCATTTAATAAATCAGCCTCCTACAAAGAAATTACCTGACTGCTCTCTGTAGAGCAGCACGACTCGCCGCTTCGAATTCGCGCAACTACCGATCCTGGTAAGTTCCGTACATGGTGTTAGTCCGAAGGCTCGGGTAACTCGTCCTTATTTACTTAACAGCCGCGCGTAGTTAAGTTCCTGCGCTCAGGTTGAGTGTGGCGTTGCACTATTTCGATTCTACTTCTCTTATATCCGAGAACATACATCAATCCGGCATGTGTCGCAAGTATATGATGCGCCCTTATCTTTAGATCACCAGCTCCTTGGGGGATCTGTGCGGTTTAGATTTTAATATCACACACAGCATGCCTCGTGCTGTGTGAAGACTCATGTCTCGGACAGCTAATAGCCCAATCGCTCATTACTTTCCTTCTTTCTAGTTATGTGATCTCGCACACGATATTAGACCATCTTTAAAGTAGAGGCGCGATGTGGAGTATCTCCGTTTCGGAGATAACTGAATCTGGCCATGTATTTACTAGGCTGTAGCGTGCTGCAGAGGGGTGGGCGATCGTATAACTCCACCGCTCTGAAATCCCAATAGGCTGGGCTTCTATACTGAGCAGTCTGGCGATCCCCCCGCATCATGATGCATTTGTGGCCCATTACTCCAATCAGATGGTTAGTCCGGAATGAGCTAACAATCTTATTCGGCCCATCAGGTAAATGACGATGTCCCTGTCATTCCTCTGAGGGCTCCGTGGACGCCAGCTTAGGCGCTTCTTTAAGGGAGCACTATCGAATTCTGGGAGGCCGATCCGGACAGGATCCGCAGCGGACGTCTTCTATATAGAACCATTCCGAGGGCCAATCTTCGGACGCCTTCTTTGGGGTTCCGGACAGATATCCGGTCCCGGCGATGCGCCATACTTCGGCTCCGCCCACTTGATACATTGACCCTTTCTTGGAATGGGGCACGAGGCAAAATAGCTCCTTCCACAGTCCGAAATGAGCTTCAATACCCAAGAACAGCTCGCAAAGGGCTACAAAGCCCGCGATATGCAATACTGAGGCAGGCGTGAGATGATGATGTAGCTGGAGGCCGTAGAACTCCAGCAGCCCCCGGAGAAATGGGTGGATGGGAAATCCGAGCCCCCTTATTAAGTAAGGGACAAGGCACACCCGCTCTCCTTTGGATGGATTAGGGGCATTCTCTGCTTGCTCTCCGCCGTTGTAGACGGCAAGACCGGCTCGACCGGGACCATATAGGCCGGGGGGAGAAATCCCTTGGTCTGAGCGTCACTAGCTCGCTATGCGGTGGAGACATCTCTCCCAATATCCAGGCTTAGGGCTGGAAGGGCGAGCGGAGGAGTTGCGGCGGCTGGCCATGGTGGAATGGACCTTTGTCGGATGCGCTCTGATGAACACTCGTGGAGGGGAGAAGGTGTGGATTGGATCTAAATCCTCGTCCCCTTAAATAGGGCAGCTCATTTACGCGGCTAGGGGTGTGGATGTAAAAAACACTCAGACTTTTCATATTCGTTTGACACGTGGGAACGGCCATTATTGGGCGTAGAAGCCAAGGAGCGCAACATCTACAAGAAACCGGACTTTATTCAAACAGGTACACGGAATTTGGAGGAGAACCCGCCTTGCAATGCCGAAGACAATCTGCGCGCCGGACTCATCGTCATTGAAGCCTGGTTCGGGGGCTACTGAGGGAGTCCTGGATTAGGGGGTGTTCAGATAGCCGAGACTATACCTTCAAGCCTGGACTCCTGGACTATGAAGATTATACAAGATTCAATATTGAAGACTCCGTCCCATGTCGAAGGGAGCTTTCGCTTTGCTTGTGGAATCCGGCTGGTTTGCTTTGGGCAGTGAATACTGGTTATGAATTGGAGGGCCCCTATTCCCCGCTACATTGCTCATACCGCGAACTATCCTGTTACGCTTTCCCTAACCCTCTCTCCGCCGTGCTCCCTATTCATCGACAACCCGGAGTGATTTCTGCTACCATCCTTAATCAGCGCCAGCACACCCTTCCTCGCAATCTAGCCACTACCCATTGTCTGGCTTCTTTCTTTCGCCAGGTGCTTCTAGACCGTGCTCTTATCGTCGTGGATCGATCTCCGGGGCCACGACGCGATAGAAATCACATCGTGCTTGATCGTGCACTTATCTCCCATAATCCATCAATATTAATCAAGCTAGGACGACCCTGAGAGCGTGACTTTACCTCATAATCCGGACAGCGTGTGGCGTGGCCACGCGACACCCGGCGTGGGTCGCAACCTTGACCTCGTCCCGCTCCTGGTGGCCGCCCCGCACCTGACGTGCTTTAACCCAGATACTCCGTGGTTCCATCAGAGTCAGGATGGCCGCTTCACCCGCTACTCGTGTGGCTCTCCTCACCCAGTGAGATCCGAGCGCCTGAGCGTTTCTGAGACACCCTGCACATGCCTACTAATTTGCACACGAGCTCGACCCGCGCCCGATAGAATGAGTGACGCTTGTTGCGCGCGTCTTATAGGCCGGACCTGAGGGTAAGTTGGTTGTTCCGCCCAAGCGTCAGTGCTAATTGCCTGTATTGATCTTGCTTATCGCTGTCCCATCTTACTCATGTTGATTCCTTTAGCAATCCTGGTGGTTTGGACCTGATCTTAGACGCCATAGGCGTCACCTCACGGTGTATCGCTTGAGCTTCATCTGGTATTTGCGAATCTCGCTTGATGTCTGCTATTCACTACGCCCTTACTAGGCTCTCTTGCTAATGGCATGTGAGTTTTCCCCTATTGCCGCTCATATTACGTCTTGTCGCGGACGTTGAGTGTGCTTGTTAAATATTGTAGCGAACACACATCGCAATGTTTAGTGATCTCCATAGTCGCGTGCGCTTGCGTTTCGCTAGAATCGTGTTGGAGTGACATAATTATTCCTACTGACTCTCGTCTAGCGTATAACCAGACCATTAGAATTTCAGAACCATGATGTTTATGTTTTTTAGATTGATTTCTGGACTGGCCGTGGGTTCCTCGCTCTTGGCAAAACAATAAAATCCATATGTATACCTGATGCATAGGGTTTGACAGCAACAGTGTCTTATGCGCGTCGGCCTACGTGTTCTCTGCATGTTAAGAAACTTTGGGCACTCTTTGAGGTTCTAGTTGTGTTGGTTATAGATGAATCTGAGATTGTGTGATGCATATCGTATAATCATACCACGGATACTTGAGGTGACATTGGAGTATCTAGGTGACATTAGGGTTTTGGTTGATTTGTGTCTTAAGGTGTTATTCTAGTACGAACTCTAGGGTTGTTTGTGACACTTATAGGAATAGCCCAACGGATTGATTGGAAAGAATAACTTTGAGGTGGTTTCGTACCCTACCATAATCTCTTCGTTTGTTCTCCGCTATTAGTGACTTTGGAGTGATTCTTTGTTGCATGTTGAGGGATAGTTATGTGATCCAATTATGTTATTATTGTTGAGAGAACTTGCACTAGTGAAAGTATGAACCCTAGGCCTTGTTTCCTATCATTGCAATACCGTTTACGCTCACTTTTATCATTAGTTACCTTGCTGTTTTTATATTTTCAGATTACCAAAAACCTTTATCTACCCATCATACACTTGTATCACCATCTCTTCGCCGAACTAGTGCACCTATACAATTTACCATTGTATTGGGTGTGTTGGGGACACAAGAGACTCTTTGTTATTTGGTTGCAGGGTTGCTTGAGAGAGACCATCTTCATCCTACGCCTCCTACGGATTGATAAACCTTAGGTCATCCACTTGAGGGAAATTTGCTACTGTCCTACAAACCTCTGCACTTGGAGGCCCAACAACGTCTACAAGAAGAAGGTTGTGTAGTAGACATCAAGGCCTGGTGGAAGCTGCTAGTATACAATTGGCATCAAGATCTATAGAGATAGATCAAGACGCTTAATTGGACTTTCACAAAGCACATACCTTGACAAAGTTTTGAAGAAGTTCAAAATGGATCAAGCAAAGAAAGGGTTCTTGCCTGTGTTACAAGGTGTGAAGTTGAGTAAGACTCAATGCCGACCACTGCAGAAGATAGAGAGAAAATGAAAGATGTTCCCTATGCTTCAGCCATAGGCTCTATCATGTATGCAATGCTGTGTACCAGACCTGATGTGTGCCTTGCTTAGTTTCTAGCAGGGAGGTACCAAAGTAATCCAGGAGTGGATCACTGGACAGCGGTCAAGAACATCCTGAAATACCTGAAAAGGACTAAGGATATGTTTCTCGTTTATGGAGGTGACAAAGAGCTCATCGTAAATGGTTATGTTGATGCAAGCTTTGACACTGATCCGGACGATTCTAAATCGCAAACCGGATACGTGTTTATATTAAATGGTGGAGCTGTCAGTTGGTGCAGTTCTAAACAAAGCGTGTGGCGGGATCTACATGTGAAGCGGAGTACATAGCTGCTTCGGAAGCAGCAAATGAAGGAGTCTGGATGAAGGAGTTCATATCCGATCTAGGTGCCATACCTAGTGCATCGGGTCCAATGAAAATCTTTTGTGACAATACTGGTGCAATTGCCTTGGCAAAAGAATCCAGATTTCACAAGAGAACCAAGCACATCAAGAGACGCTTCAATTCCATCCGGGATCTAGTCCAGGTGGGAGACATAGAGATTTGCAAGATACATACGGATCTGAATGTTGCAGACCCGTTGACTAAGCCTCTTCCACGAGCAAAACATGATCAGCACCAAGGCTCCATGGGTGTTAGAATTTC
>NW_024114252.1:0-21422 GCF_003073215.2 Triticum urartu
TCAATCTTGCTTTGCTTTTTACTTTTGCTTTTACCTTTTACTTGCATCTTTATACCAAAAATACCAAAAATATTATATCTATCAGATCTCACTCTCGTAAGTGACCGTGAAGGGATTGACAACCCCTATCGCGTTGGTTGCGAGTAGCTATCGCTTTGTGCAGGTACGAGGGACTTGAGCGTGGCCTCCTACTGGATTGACCTTTGTTCAAAAACTGAGGGAAATACTTACGCTACTCTGCTGCATCATCCCTTCCTCTTCGGGGAAAACCAACGCAAGCTCAAGACGTAGCAATGCCTCTAGGGCAATATTTCCTTCAGTCTCCCACTTGCACTAGAGTCAATAATCTAGATTACATTTTAATGATTCTAAACACCCCATGGAGTCTTGGTGTTGAATCATGTTTTGCTCATGAGAGAGGCTTAGTCATGCAACATTCAGATTCGTTATGTATCTGCAAATCTCTATGTCTCCCTCTTGACTTGATCGTGGATGGAATTGAAGCGTCTCTTGATGTGGTTGGTTCTCTTGTGAAATCTGGATTCCTTTGCCAAGGCAATTGCACCAGTATTGTCACAAAAGATTTTCATTGGACCGATGCACTAGGTATACACCTAGATCGATATGAACTCCTTCATCCAGACTCCTTCATTTGCTGCTCGAAGCAGCTATGTATTCCGCTTCACACGTAGATCCCGCCACGACGCTTCTGCTTAGAACTGCACCAACTGATAGCTCCACCATTTAATAAGAACACGTATCCGGTTTGTGACTTAGAGTCATCCGGATCCGTGTCAAAGCTTGCATCGACGTAACCTTTTATGACGAGCTCTTTGTCACCTCCATATACGAGAAACAAATCCTTAGTACTTTTCAGGTATTTCAGGATGTTCTTGACCGCTGTCCAGTGATCCACTCCTAGATTACTTTGGTACCTCCCTGCTAAACTTATAGCAAGGCACACATCAGGTCTGGTACACAGCATTGCATACATGATAGAGCCTATGGCTGAAGCATAGGGAACACCTTTCATTTTCTCTCTATCTTCTGCAGTGGTCGAGCATTGAGTCTGACTCAACTTGACACCTTGTAATACAGGCAAGAACCTTTTCTTCGCCTGATCCATTTTGAACTTCTTCAAAACTTTATCAAAGTATGTGCTTTGTGAAAGTCCAATTAAGCGTCTCGATCTATCTCTATAGATCTTGATGCCCAATATATAAGCAGCTTCACCGAGGTCTTTCATTGAAAAATTCTTATTCAATTATCCTTTTATGCTATTCAGAAATTCACTATCATTTCCGATCAACAATATGTCATCTACATATAAAATCAGAAATACTACGGAGCTCCCACTCACTTTCTTGTAAATACAGACTTCTCCAAAAGTCTGTATAAAACCATATGCTTTGATCACACTATCAAAGCGTATATTCCAACTCCGAGATGCTTGCACCAGTCCATAAATGGATCGCTAGGAGCTTGCACACTTGTTAGCACCTTTTGGATCGACAAAACCTTCTGGTTTGCATCATATACAACTCTTCTTTAAGATATCCATTAAGGAATGCAGTTTTGACATCCATTTGCCAAATTTCATAATCATAAAAGCGGCAATTTCTAACATGATTCAGGACGGACTTAAGCATCAGCTACGGGTGAGAGGTCTCATCGTACGTCAATCTCCTTGAACTTGTCAAAAACCTTTCGCAACAAGTCGAGCTTTGTAGACAGTAACATTACCGTCAGCGTCAGTCTTCTTCTTGAAGATCCATTTATTCTCTATGGCTTGCCGATCATCGGAAGTCAACCAAAGTCCACACTTTGTTCTCATAACATGGATCCATCTCAGATTTCATGGCCTCAAGCATTTCACGGAATCTGGGCTCATCATGCTTCCTCATAGTTCGTGAAGGTTTGCATGGTCAAGTAACATGACCTCCAGAACAGGATTACGTACCACTCTGGTGCGGATCTTACTCTGGTTGACCTACGAGGTTCGGTAGTAACTTGATCAGAAGTTTCATGATCATCATCATTAGCTTCTCACTAACTGGTATAGGAATCACTGGAACTGATTTCGGTGATGAACTACTTTCCAATAAGGGAGAAGGTACAATTACCTCATCAAGTTCTACTTTCATCCCACTCACTTCTTTCGAAGAGAAACTTCTTCTCTAGAAAGGATCCATTCTTAGCAACGAATATCTTGCCTTCGGATCTGTGATAGAAGGTGTACCCAATAGTATCCTTTGGGTATCCTATGAAGACACATTTCTCCGATTTAGGTTCGAGGTTATCAGGTTAAAGCTTTTTCACATAAGCATCGCAGCCCCAAACTTTAAGAAACGACAACTTGGGTTTCTTGCCAAACCAGAGTTCATATGGTGTCGTCTCAACGGATTTCGATGGTGCCCTATTTAACGTGAATACATCCATCTCTAAAGCATAACCCCAAAATGATAGCGGTAATTCAGTAAGAGACATCATAGATCGCACCATATCGAATAAAGTGCGGTTACATCGTTCAGACACACTATTACGCTGTGGTGTTCCAGGTGGCGTGAGTTGCGAAACTATTTCACATTGTTTCAAATGAAGACAAACTCATAACTCAAATATTCACATCCACGATCAGATCGTAGAAACTTTATTTTCTTGTTACGATGATTTTCAACTTCACTCTGAAATTCTTTGAACTTTTCAAATGTTTCAAACTTATGTTTCATCAAGTAGATATACCCATATCTGCTCAAATCATCTGTGAAGGTCAAAAAATAACGATACCCGCCACGAGCATCAACACTCATCAGACCGCATACATCAGTATGTATTATTTCCAATAAGTCTATTGCTCATTCCATGGTTCCATAGAATGGAGTCTTAGTCATCTTGCTCATGAGGCATGGTTCGCAAGCATCAAGTGATTCCAAAAAAACCATCAGCATGGAGTTTCTTCATGTGCTTTACACCAATATGACCTAAACGGTAGTGCCACAAATAAGTTGCACTATCATTGTTAAACTTATATCTTTTGGCTTCAATACTATGAATATGTGTATCACTACTATCAAGATTTAGCAAAATAGACCACTCATCAAGGGTGCATTACCATAAAAGATATTACTCAGATAAATAGAACAACCATTATTCTCTTGATTTAAATAAATAACCGTCTTGCATCAAACAAGATCCAGATATAATGTTCATGCTTAATGCTGGCACCAAATAACAATTATTCAGGTATAAAACTAATCCTGAAGGTAGATGTAGAGGTAGCGTGCCGACGGCGATCGCATCGACTTTGGAACCATTTCCCATGTGCATCATCACCTCGTCCTTAGCCAATCTTCGCTTAATCCGTAGCCCCTATTTCGAGCTGCAACTATTAGCAACAGAACCAGTGTCAAATACCCAGGAGCTACTGCGAGCATTAGTAAGGTACACATCAATAAATGTATATCAAATATACCTTTCACTTTGCCATCCTTCATATCCGCCAAATACTTGGGGCCGTTTCGCTTCCAGTGACTAGTCCCTTTGCAGTAGAAGCACTCAATCTCAGGCTTAGGTCCAGACTTGGGCTTCTTCACTTGAGCAGCAACTTGCTTGCCATTCTTCTTGAATTTCCCCTTCTTCCCTTTGCCCTTCTTCTTGAAACTGGTGGTCTTGTTGACCATCAACACTTGATGCTCCTTCTTGATTTCTACCTCAGCAGCCCTTAGCATTGCGAAGAGCTCGGGAATTGTCTTATCCATCCTTGCACATTATAGTTCATCATGAAGCTTTTGTAGCTTGGTGGCAGTGATTGAAGAACTCTGTCAATGACACTATCAACCGGAAAATTAACTCCCAGTTGAGTCAAGTGATTGTGGTACCCAGACATTCTGAGTATGTGTTCACTGACAGAACTATTCTCCTCCATTTTGCAGCTGTAGAACTTATTGGAGACTTCATATCTCTCAATCTGGGCATTTGCTTGAAATATTAACTCCAACTCCTGGAACATCTCATATGTTCCATGACGTTTAAAACGTCGTTGAAGTCCTAGTTCTAAGCCGTAAAGCATGGCACACTGAACTATCGAGTAGTCGTCAGGTTTGCTCTGCCAGGTGTTCATAACATCTGGAGTTGCTCCTGCGGCAGGTTTGGCACCTAGCGGTGCTTCTAGGACGTAATTCTTCTGTGAAGCAATGAGGATAATCCTCAAGTTACAGACCAACTCTGTGTAGTTGCTACCATCATCTTTCAACTTAGCTTTCTCTAGGAACGCATTAAAATTCAACGGAACAACAGCACGGGCCATTTATCTACAACAACATAGACATGCAAAAATACTATTAGGTACTAAGTTCATGATAAATTAAAGTTCAATTAATCATATTACTTAAGAACTCCCACTTAGATAGACATCCCTCTAATCATGTAAGTGATCACGTGACCCATATCAACTAAACCATGTCCGATCATCACGTGAGATGGAGTAGTTTTCAATAGTGAACATCACAATGTTGATCATATATATCTACTATATGATTCATGCTCGACCTTTCGGTCTCAGTGTTCCGAGGCCATATCTGTATATGCTAGGCTCGTCAAGTTTAACCCGAGTATTATGCTTGTGGAAAACTGGCTTGCAGCCGTTGTATGTGAACGTAGAGCTTATCACACCCGATCATCACGTGGTGTCTCGGCACAACGAACTGTAGCAACGGTGCATACTCAGGGATACCACTTATACTTGAAATATAGTGAGAGATCATCTTATAATGCTACCGCCATACTAAGCAAAATAAGATGCATAAAGGATAAACATCACATGCAATCAATATAAGTGATATGATATGGCCATCATCATCTTGTGCCTTTGATATCCATATTCAAAGCACCGTCATGATCACCATCGTCACCGGCTTGACACCTTGATCTCCATCGAAGCATCGTTGTCGTCTCGCCCACTATTGTGTCTTCAACTATCGCTACCACTTAGTGATAAAGTAAAGCAATTACATGGCGATTGCATTTCATACAATAAAGCAACAACCATATGGCTCCTTCCAGTTGTCGATAACTCTGTTACAAAACATGATCATCTCATACAATAAAATTTAGCATCATGTCTTGACCATATCACATCACAACATGCCCTGCAAAAACAAGTCAGAAGTCCTCTACTTTGTTGTTGCAAGTTTTACGTGGCTGCTACGGGCTGAGCAAGAACCGGTCTTACCTACGCATCAAAAACCACAATGTGGTATAGTGATTGCTTTTTGATCTTCGGAAAGAACCCTGTTCATTGAATCCGATTCAACTAAAGTTGGAGAAACTGACACCCACTAGCCACCTGTGGGCGAAGGACGTCGGTAGAACCAGTCTCGCGTAAGCGTACACGTAATGTAGGTCTGAGCCGCTTCATCCAACAATACCGCTGAATCAAGAATCAACTAGTGACGGCAAGCAATATGTATATACCCACGTCCACAACTCCTTTGTGTTCTACTCGTGCATATAACATCTACGTGTCGGCGTTCTGGGAAAGGGGGTCCCCAGACTTGCCTGCCTGTGTCCCATGGCGTGGCTTTGCTGGCAGGCCTGTATGGCCCATCTTCACCAACAAGGAATCAAGACCCTCGTGAGGGGCCAA
Organism: Triticum urartu; assembly: GCF_003073215.2. Lineage (NCBI taxonomy): Eukaryota > Viridiplantae > Streptophyta > Magnoliopsida > Poales > Poaceae > Triticum > Triticum urartu. The sequence goes on from NW_024114252.1 coordinate 5,645, forward strand.
GCCTCGCGAGGCGGATGACACAAGACCTCCTCAGGACCGGCCTCGCTAGGCTGGCTCGTGAGGGGCAGAGAGTTCAAGGTCGGGAAAACCTCGCGAGGTTCTCGTGACGTGAGCCATGACGATCGAGACCAGGTAGGCGCCAGCGTGCGCAGCATCCTTGTTTCCTCTTTGGTGCTAAGGGGGCAAGCGCAGGCGCGGAGTACCAGGGCATCAAGCAAAGGTTTCCATATTGGTGCAACGAGACCAGGACTAGAAGGACGGCAAGACGGAGGTCACCATGGAGCCTAGGATGGCGTCACCACCAGAACCTTTGGCAGGAGAATACCACCTTTTGTCAGTATAGCTTGTACTAGTTGTTCCCTTTCAAATTGGCCGTTGTTAGCTCCCTTCCCGCTCAATATTTGGGGAGAGGACGAAGGCCTCTATAAATAGAGCTAGCCACCACCGTAGCTAGGGGAGAGAAGGAGACGGGTCAAGAACAGAACCCTGGACCGAATCCTCACACACACAAGAACACCTCGACCTCAGGAGGCTGTTCTTCCCCTTGTAGTGTTCATCTTCAGCACAAGAGGAAATCCACCACCACCACACTGGAGTAGGGTATTACACCACAACGGTGGCCTGAACCAATATAAATCTTGCATCGTTTGTGTTGCGAGTTCGTCGAGTTAGTTCGTGAGATCTAGGCTAAGTTAGGACGTGGATCGATAGGGGGGGAGATCTTCGCGTGCTCCCCAGTTTTCGAACCTTAAGGGTTTTGCCGGAATCCATGATCCGACATTTGGCGCGCCACGTAGGGGTGCGCCGAAGCTTCCCTTCTGTCGCTCCGCATCACGTCGCTTCATCATCTCCATGGCGTATGCGCGTCGCGCCCGTGCCGAGCGCCGGCCTGCCCTCGCCACCTGTATCGCTCAGACGGCCCCCGTCGGCGGGCCACCCCGTCGCTCTCCGTCGCCTTCCACCAATGCCGCCACCGGCCCAGCAGGAAAAGAGCGGCAAGCATCCTCGTTGCACCCCTTGATGCGATAGGAAGGCCGCACCACCACTTATTGCTGACTCCCGCTGGTTCGTCGTCTCACGCTCATCGCGTTCCCATGGATGCACTGACCGTGCTCCTCATGGTGCATGAGCTGGTGTGCTACCGCCCAGTTGACGACCTCTACGAGGATTGGCTTGACCGCATCACCGAGCTTTTCCGCACCGCAAGGGGCTCCCCTTCGCCATCCCACTCTCTGCCTCGCCCTCCGCCAGCCACGGGCGACAAAGCTCATGAAGCACCTCCACCACCTCTGCCCCAAGACAGCGCCCTAGTGCCAAGGCACGCGGCTCCACGGCGCGACCCACCACGTTCGGCGCCCGCGCATGAAGAAAGAAGCTGTCAAGAAGTCCCTCGACCGCAGGAGAACGCTCCGCCACTCCTCGCTCCGCCATGCCAGGATCGTTTGCTGCGGCAAGGCCCCGCACCACTGGCCGTAGCGGCGCGTGGGTGCCAAGGCCAAGCTTCACCTCCATGGCGGGCCCCGGTGACCACGGCGGCTGCTGCGCCTTCACCCCCGAGCTGCGTAGCATCACCTGGCCGGGCAAGCTCAAGCCAGATCTGCCTCCTCGCTACGACGGCACCCCCGACCCCGCGGAGTTCCTGCAGCTCTACGAGCTGAGCATCGAGGTGGCCAACGGCAACGAGAATGTCATGGCGAACTGGTTTCCCATGGCTCTCAAGGATGGCCTCCGCTCCTGGCTCCTGAACCTGCCTCCAGGCTCAATTTCCTCCTAGGACGAAATGAGCAACCACTTCATTGCCAATGTCCAGGGCACTCGCGACCGCCCCCCTGGTCAAGGGCGACCTACGCCGCATCAAGTAATAACCAGGAGAGACCCTGCAGAAGTACATTCAGTGCTTCAATAGCGCGCACATCAAAATACCCAAGGTGACCGACGAGGCCATCATCCTAGAATTCTCCGATGGTGTTCGCGACGTCAAGATGAAGGAGGAGCTCGCCATCCATGAAGATCCATCAAGATGAAGGGAGCTATTCAACATCGCGACCAAGTGTGCAAGAGCTGAGGAGGGGCGCTTCTCCCTCCTCGAGCTCCCTGCTGCAGACCGAGAGGAGAAAAAGACCAAGGCCACGGACGTGAAGCGCAAGGGAGCAGCCATGCTCGCGGCAGAGCCAAACACCAAGCGCGGTAGAGACCAGCCCGAGTCATCCAAGGGCATCCTACTATTCTGCGCCTTACATAACCTGCATACCCACAACACCAGCGACTGTTAAGAGCTCAGAGCCATTAGAGAAGGACGCTTCGGTTGATGCCCCGAGCGCAGCGACCGGGGCTACAGTCGATGAGGAGGATGTGGTGGCCGACGCTGGGCGACCGTGGCCCGCGCCAGGAGTGGCACGACCGACCTCGTGAGGACCGCTGGCAGGATCAGCTTCGCGAGGGCGCTTGGAGGGACCAGCCTCGTGAGGCTCATCCTCAAGGCAATGCATGCCTTCCTCCACTACCACTGCCACCTAGAAGGAATGACGAACACCATCAAGACGAGGGGGCTGGGGGCTTCCAGGAGCCACATGCCATCGCCTCCATCTTGGGCGGAGCTCAAGCCCCAGCCTCGCAGCGTATCTTCAAACAATTTGCCCATGAAGTGAATACAGTTCTCCCCAAGCTTGAGGGCACACGCCCACTCACATGGTCAAGGTGCCCCATCACGTTTAGTTCGACAGACCAGTTGAAGTGCGCGGCCACTGCTGGCATCGTCCCAATGCTCTGTTTGCCAGTCATCAGCAACGTGCAAGTTACCAAAACTCTCATCGACGGCGACGCAGGGCTCAACGTCCTGTCTGTCGACACGTTCGAGAACCTCCAACTTCCATATGACCAGCTTCAACCTACCAAGCCTTTCTGAGGAGTGACCGACGGCACTACTACCCCGTTACCTTCGGAGAACGCAACAACTACTGCACCGAACACATCAACTTCGACATCGCCTACATCCACCTGCCATACAACGCCATCCTCGGGTATCCAGCCCTGGCCAAGTTCATTGCGGTGACCCATCACGGCTACAATGTCCTAAAAATGCCAGGAAGCGGCGGAATCATCACAGTCCTGTGCGAAGAAAGAGACACGGTGTGCTCCCTCGAGCGTGCCTTCCAAGCTGCAGCAATCGATGACCCCGCAGCCAGGGCGAGCGCCCTCCTGAGGCCACCCCAGGAAGAAGAAGCAACTGCGTCACGTAGGGCCTCAGGCAAGCGGCACCTCATCAGGATCGGCATCCACGCCCGGGGCACCTCCCTACATCGCATAGGGAAGCATGCCCAGTGGCCCTCTCGGGTAGGGCTCGGGGACTCTCTTCTGGAGGGCCTCAGACTTTGCTTGCATCACGAGGGAGGCGCTTGGGCACCACTTGGAGGCGTGCTTCGCGGCACGTTTCCCTCAGGAGAACACAGGTCAAGGAGTGCCCACCGCTCAGGAGTTCATCACCAAGACCACCCAGGAACTGCAAGACGCGAGGGCCGTGCGTGGCAGCCGCCGCTCACCAGGCGCACTTCCCCATCTAGGAAAGGATGCCGGGCTGCGCGTCTGCATCGATGTCCCAGGGCTCAATTGGGCCACCTCTCAGGAGATTTTCTGGCCTCTACTGACAGCATGGAAGTGCCCAATTGAGTCTGGGACAATCGTGCAGTGGCCTGCGCGCAGACCGCGGCCCACTCTCGACAGTCTGGCGTAAAGTCGGCATGCCCCTTCGGTCTCGTCCACCCGAGCGTTTCGGGCGCCCACGTCGACCCAGTACGTTTTACAACACCATCAGGTTTAACTATTGTCTAGAAATTGTCCATCCGTTAAGCTCGATGCCATGCCGTGCTGCCGCCTGCCTCCCACGCAGGCTACACCCAGGGTTGGATCTTCATCTTCGTCCTTCCGTTCGCTTGAAGCCCGGCGACCGCCTCAACGAGGGCGCGAGGAAGTGCTGTGTCGGTCTGTCCAGCGGCGGCTAGGTTAGGAGCGAACCAGACTGGAGGCTGGAGCGAATGAATTGGGATTTTTCCTGCTGTCGATCGATATGGGAGGCGCTCGTTTGGGCGCAAGCCTGCTATAGGGCCTGCCTTGCACTTATGTTATTGGCCCATCCAAATTGAAACATTTTTCTTCATTTTTTACATGCCTGCTCGTGCGTTGGGATGAACAAAACTAGCATGGGCCAACCTGGACGACTCAAACTAGGTGCACACTTTCCAGCCACCTGAGGCGGCCGCCCATACCAGCCCCTATGGTGGCGTCGCCCCTTTTTGCGTGTATGATTGGATAGTGAAAAATATTCCAGTGGCGCTTTTGATTTACCACAATGGTTGAATTGCTTGTTTCTATGAACTGAGTTCGCCAATAATGTGAAGGATGCCAGTCTTTTCATCCTATTGTAGATTGCTTAGATCTCGATATGCCAAAAGTAATCGCATGAAATATACAGTAAAAGCCAGTGTGATGTGTTTGGCTACAACTAGTCTGACTACACGTCCTCATATAACATATCAAGGACGCACCATCTTACCAGATTAACCATTCGACTTACCCATGCAGTGTGGGAAGAAAGAAGTATTGGGACTGCGTATCCAAGCAATTGATGCCATGGACTCCTTCGTACAACCTTGTAAGCGAAAAAGAAGTTGCAGTGTGCCTGTACAAAGAACTAGCGTAAGTTCAGTTACCTGCTTCTCTGATTTTAGTTAGCCACTTATTGCAAAATTGTTCAATTACGTTGCTTGGCTTAATTTAGTTTGCTACTGATTACATAATGGCACAGCCTGTTAATCATATTGTAGACTGCGCCTATCTATGTGTTTGATACTTACTGTTAAGAATTACTGTTTGCCTTAACTTAAATATCTACTTGTTTGTTTAACTGCTTTGCTGCTGCAACAACGGGTTACAATGATGTTAATAACTACTTTTCAGCATCCAATTGAAACTCTTTAATTCCTTGTTTGTTTAACTGGTTTGCTGTTATAACTCCCAGTTGAGATGTTTTGCTAACTTCAACTTTTCTGAATCCAATCGGAACTTTAATGGCAAAACAGGTTAGCCCAAGATCAAAGAGCGAGGTCCCCATGGACGTTGCATCATCCCACAACGTGGCACCGGCCCAATCGTGCATTATGAATTGCCAACTGCTGATGCTCTAGAGGCTAAACTAGTGGTAGAAAGAGATTCTGCTTCTGCACTTAGAGATGAAGTTGACATGTTGAGGAAGCAAACAGCACAATCACAAGCAGTACTCAAGACAACCATTAAATATTTGGTGGATTTCAAAACGAAGCAAGCTGAGACTGACCAGATTGTTAAGGTCCTGAAGGAAAAAAGGAAATTAAATTCCTACTTGGTAAATCATAGGTGAAATGTTCTTTCCATAGTTGAATAACCTTTGTGTTGTCTGTTCATGTAATCAATCAAACCATTTGTTTTAGAGATCATGTAATAATTGTTTTTTTGTTTTTTTTTGTAATTTGCACAAGTCTGTATTAATTGATAAGACTCGGAGACATTTCATTTGGATTGCTGTGCCAGACCTACAAATATGCCAATCGGGCTGAATGTGCATTCAGCAATAGTAGTATAGATGGACCATAAGTGGCACGCATCGGAAAGGGCCAAGATGCTGGCTAAAAAAAGGATGCTGTTGTAGCCAAAAAAAGTACAGCGGCCTGGCTTATGTATGTTAGTTGATATTATTGATCCATATACTCTATAAGTGTTTATATGTCTGTTAGTTTGTACATTCTTGGTTGATTGACTCGGTATTTGAATCTTGATACATCGCTTGTGTACATATCTAAATGGGAGTACACATTATGCTGCGTGTGACATTTGAGTTGGACATGAAGTGTTCCAAATATTCGAATTCACCTTAAACTGGATTCTAGTTTCTGAATTTGAGTATCGGCATTTGTAAACCATATTCATATATGACAGTGGAATACATCTTTGTCGTCCTTTTGAAGATATATAAAAACACATAGAATGATTTATAAAGATTCATATAGGAATACAAAATGGATTCGAATTTAGTTGCCAGGGTAAACGTGGATGCTTATTGTCCCAAAATTCGAAAGAAGCAGCAAAATGTCCACTCCCACGTCGGCTGCCCGAAGCCAAGTGTTTGGGAGATGGAAATTACTGTCTACCCATTACACGGACAATCCATCGGCCCGATTTCCACTGCTCTAAATAGGGGTAGGTTAGTAACTTCAATTAGACGTGACACGACCCCCTCTGAGCCCATTCCGACACGGTGGGGCGTCAAACATGGGCGGCAAAACTCATTTGATTCAAGCTCGTCTGAAAGACCTCTGTTTCTCCCTCCATTCCCCATTCATACACGGTGGGCGGCAAAACAAACTCGACTCGGCCGAAATCGATGTAGGCAAATATTTTCAATAGGGGCAGGTTTGTAACTTCACTCAGACGTGACACAACCGCCCTACCTGTCAGCCCCGTTCATACACCGTGGGCGCCAACCATGGGCGCCAACCACCCTCTCCTCGCCCGAAATCGCTCTGGGCAAATATTGGCGAGATGCGAGATTACCATCCTATCCCCAACCGAGACGATCCAAATTTTAAACGGGGGCTAAGTTTGTAACTTTCCCATATTTCAGACAGGCGTGTCCCAAAAACATGGTTCCCCGTACCTCTCCCTCCATTTTCCCATTCATACACCGTCCGTGCTAGAACACCCCATCCCCACACCAGCCTCCGTCCGCCACCCCATCCATCGCCGCCGTCCTCCACCACATCCATCGCCACCGTCCTCCACCATGCCGGAGCGCCTACCAAGACCGCATCGTCCACTGCTAGAGATGGACGTTTCTCATCCACGGCGACGGACCAATAGCCTTGCATCGCGTCCTCTCGCTTCATCGGCGCCGTCGTCCTCTTTGCCGGGGCCGCTCACACGACCTTCTCTTCCACCGCAACGGGACTTATCCCCCGATGCACCCGTCTACCGTCGCAGATCTGCTTCAATGCCACCGACAGCCATCGCACCCCCGATGCCTACACGGCGCCGCAAGAGAGGTGGTACTTCATATCTCCTCAACTTTTTGATCTCAACCAGAAAATAGATCTTAACTTGGTTACTCTACTTTCTTTTCAGCTCTTAGAATTTAGTTCTTAGTTCGAAGCAAACAATGGATGCTAAATATCATTTCTCCGGTTTGCAGCTTCAAATCTGCCATGGCACAGCCATAATACGGTTTAATTGATCATGCTTAGGGTTTAATTGATCATGTTGGTTCCGTGGTGGTTTCTTTAATAGAAATCGGAGGGGAAACCCTCTTTTGCTAAAAAAATATGCTTAGAGTTTCCCCCTTTTATGATCACTATACGATCAGAATACGTGCTTCGTGTCATAATAACACTGCTCCACCCATCAAGCTAAACAAGCTTAGTTGTTCAAATACGAATCTGATATTATTAAAACAGAGTTGTTTAATTGGTCAGCTAAATGTTCCTAAATTAGTTTTCGAAAATGCATGTTCGCCGCTCGGTGTGTATCTCTACAGGGTGCCCACGGTGGGCCGGCCCACCCTGGGATTTTGGGTCGTCCCAGGCCCCGATTCCCCTCTGTTCTGCTGCGCGTTCCGATCTCTACTCGCCCCCAGCCGCCTGCCTCCCCGGCGACTTGCCGTCCCCGGACGGCATGACTCTAGGAGGAGACGCCGGACTAACAGGAGGCCAGGAGCCGCTCGCCCAACAGCGTCACCGCTGCCCGGGCGCACCGCCGTGCCTACCTTCCCAGTCTGTTCAGGGCTCAGGCGTGCAGCACCCACCAAGCCAACCCGATTTATCCTGAGATACGTCCTCAACACTCAGCAGCCACTCCTCATCACCCATTTTCTAATTGATTCATTACTCATTAGGCAGGACTGTCATTAGGGTTTGTTGTGTGCTCAGTGCTACCTACACTTAATGGTTCAGATGTATTTCGGTAATCTTTAGTACCTCTAAAGTTCACAGGGTTTTCAAAATTCCGGCCCTCGGAACAGAAACTAGTCATTTTGGATTGTTGGTCGTAGTGACATTGACCCAGATTACTACTGCAAGCCAGGTTTGTTGACAATTTTACTTGTCTTTCTTACTCATTCGATATAATATCCAATTATTCACGTCGATTAGTTGCAAACAATAAGTGCTAGACAAACTTCTTCATTCAGATTTTGGACGGTCTCTTACTGCAGTTACAATTCTGCATACTTGTCCTAGTAAGCTCACAAGTAAATGATTGATTCACTACATCTATGCTTGCCTTGTCATATTTGTTGTCAATATTCTTTTAGGGTGGACCACCCTGTTTCTAAATACTGGAACCGTAGACATGAGTGAATAGTATTTCTCTATGTGATCTCTTCCATCATGTGTGGGTAACGAACACTGCATTGTATAGAAAGAAAGTGTCATTTCCAGCTTTTACATAGGTTTCGATCTTTTACATGGAATACAATCTGCCTACTTGCTTTGTGTCGCACTACCAACACTCCACCCTTGAAGCTAAACATTACGCCACTCATAATTGCTTCAAATGTTCATATGATTCAATGTTCCTACTTCAGTTTTGAAATGTGTGCCTGCCTGTTATAGAGACATAAGGGGTTTGTATTTCTGTGTGTGGTCTGGTCAGCACGGTTGGGGGTGAACTTTGCATATGCAGGGGTTTATAGGGAGACACTCTTCGAGTTGAATCCGCAATGCATTCCATAGATAATCTGACTACTTTTTATGTTTTCATGAATCTCAGATTCTGAACAGCATCATAATGATTATGAGCTTGCGCATGAAAAGAATAAAAGCAGAACAATGCCATGGCTGTCAAACTTGGCATTAAGGGACTGAAATCAAGTCTGGATGCAATGCAATGCAAACGTCTCCACCTACAGATTCATGCTCAGAATATGATCCTAACAGTCATTTTGAGCTAGAGGGAGACCTAAGTCAATGTAACTCCCTAGTGGAGGAGTCAGAGGAAGATGCCCTATCTTATTCACCCATCAAGGTATTTGCTCTAACTTTCCAAGGTTACATTGCTCGCACATATCTTGCAACTGATGCTTTGCATTGCTTCTACTTTGTTGAACTGCCATTAGCTTAGTTTACACATCGTGTATGTGAATACGCCCTGCCTATCCATTTTCAGTACATATTCCATCTGTCATCATACCATATTTATCCATTCAAATGATGTTCTTGTGTATCAGACGTTCAAAAGGAAGAGGGTGATTGCTGATCGTGGAGGAGCACAAGCAAAGTATTTGGAAAAGGTAGTGGCACCTGATAAATCAAATAGCCCATTAGGTGTAGTTGCAATATCACCTGACCCACAAAATACCCCAACTCTAGCAGACTCTAGCCCTACTACACTGGTCATTTCTGATGCCCCAACTCAGCAGACCCCAACTGCAGCAAACAGTATGATTATGCCAGTTGACATAGCACCAGCTACGACGCAAAAACCCCCATTCCAGCAAAGAGTACACCAAATCCAGTTGCCAAATCCCTTTTCGAACCAGAGAGAGCCCCAATTGCAGCAAATAGGACCCCTGTTCCATTTCTTCCCAGTTTAGAAGACGAAGCTTATGTTGTTGTCAGGAACTTTGTGCGCATCTTTCCTTCATGGAAAGATTATACCGCAGACACAGAATTTCCAGTCTTCCTCCGCAACTTACGCGTAAGTAATGTACTAATGTTATTCATGGTCATTACTGCATATGTTTCTGCTGACAGAAGACACAAGATTTCATTCTTTTAAATAGGCGAGGAGCAAACTGGATTGTGATGACGAGCAAGGGTTGGTTGCGCTTTTCAAGCACTCGTTGATGAAGTATCGTTCCTACCTGAGGCAAGCGCACTTCGATGGCAAGCCTCTGAATGAAATTTCTGTAAAGTCTCCGGTGCTACATTTATCCGACGGTGACTGGAATAATCTTGTTACACATTGGTCTCGGCTGCAGCGTAAGGTACTGTCTATGATATCACATCACAATTTGAACTACATTTCTGCATTTGCCTTAATGTCTCACTTGTACGAAAACTGTTAGCAGAAGAACATTCATTCTCAAGGGACAAGAATCTCGCAACTATACTGCACACTGCATTGCTCTTGTGAGTACCTCTTGCCCTGTATGACCATACTTACTTTCATAGCTGTTTGATTATGTAGCATCACTGCACATGTTAGCCTCGTAATCGTCCATTTGGTGGACATTATAAGATCCGTATGGACTCTTACATAAATTTAGAATCAACCCAATGCTTTTGAAGAGGTTTAGCTCTGCAGTCCTCTTGTAAGGACTGAACGTGGTCTATCACTGTACTTACATTAACAGACTACTCCCTCCGTCCCATAATATAAGAACGTTTTGTACAGTACACCAGTGTTCAAAACACTCTTGTATTATGGGAAGAGGGATTGGTTCATTTTGTAGCATTCTGCATCTTATCTCCCTCGCCCACCATTTACTAAAAAAGATCAGATCTATATTTAATCTTACCAACAAGTAGAATACACAGACAATGCCAGTGCAGAAGTGTAGCCCATTGCTCTTGTCAGTACATTTTGTCCTGTAACGCTTGTACTTCCAGGGATTGGTAGTTGATTATGTAGCATCAATCTGCATCTTATCTTCATTATCCTCTATCCCTTCCAGTATTATCATATCTATAATTACTCTCTACAAAATGTAGAGTACAGCAATGCTTATGAAGAAGATTATGTGCTGAAATTCTTGAGTTATCCTTCCCTTGACATGGAGAAGGGCATTATAAAGCCGGTGTTAACTGTTAATGTAAGTCAGTCCTTCTAAAGCCTTTATCCTCAACTGTGTTGTTAATTTGCTCATACTCCCTATCGTTTACTGCTTAGTTTGTTGTTTCTATCCAAAATGCATGTTTCAACAACCGTAAGTTCCAAGTTTTACTTGTAAAACCAAATTCCTTATTCATACCATGCACATTACTCAATACTCCCTATATGTATGCTTGTTTTTGTGGATCTATAATCCAGTGTGTGGTGAAGCAGCCCATTTGCACCTTGTCATCTCCTGTTTTATCTTACTGATGTGGCTGATGATATGAACAACATGCCATGCACATTACCAAAATAGATACAATGATTTTCTTTGCCCTTCATCTATGCTTGTTATGTTGACATGGTAATCCAGTAGTGTGGTGAAGCTCCCCGCATTATGAACAATGCCAAATTATGCTATTGATATTTTGAACTTACTCTTTATTTTCTAATTTGAAATTGGATAGAATTGACAGAACAGTTATCATCTTTGTTTATACACGTGCAAAACCTGTCATCTCTCTGCTTTGTTTCAGGGTGATATGCCTGATGGCATGCACAAGTCTGCTGAAGGCTGTGAGACAAACCCAACATATATTGCAGCAAAGAAGGCAAAACATCTTGAAGATAGCGAGACAACCCCAAAGTCTTGTCTTGATGCAGTGTTCAAGTTACTTGAGACTAACAGTCAGACAAGCTCACAGAATTCGTTGTCTGAATCAGTTCGACTTCTTCAGTCCCAAGTTCTAGCAGAAAGGCATTCTGCAACTCAACTTCGACTTGAAGTCCTATCTCTAAGAAAGATTGCGGAGAACACCAATGAGAACCTCATCGCTAAACAGCTACACCTGGAAGCTATGACCGACATGCTAGGCCGGTCTCACAGCCTTGCTCAGCAGCTTGCGCAGCAGTTCCCCCGCAAGGCTAACCTTTCTTGAACTGTCTTGGAAGTGGTCTCGGTTCAGTATTATTTTGTTACGCTGCAATGGTGCCCAGTTTTTGTAATCTGCTTCTTCGTTGCGCTTTATGATCACTGGTGGCGAACTTTGATGCCCAGTGGTGTAATATACCTTAAATCCTTTATTGTATAGTGTAGGTTTATTCTTAGTTACTATGCCGTAATTTCTTTATTGTATAGAGTAGGTTTGTTCTTAATTCCTACTAGTTACTGCCATCATTCGCTATCTGAAAAAAATCAGATGTAGTCGACCGGACCGAAACATTCGACTCTAACGGGCCAGGTTTTTAGCGGGCCACAATTGGGCCGGCCTGTGTCTTTCTTGGGCCCGAATGATTGGGGCCTTCACACATTGCGCCAGGCCCAAACTTACACCGGCCTATATTTTAGTTGGGCCTTTTGTCGACCCAGCTTAGTTTGGCCCAGGTAGCGTTGGGCCATTAACAGGCTGAATATTGTACTGGCCTGTTACGGCCGAGATGAAACCACGGGCCTTTAGCAGGCCAAAATGCATGTTGGGCCTCAATTTTCACTAGTCGTCGACGGGCCTTCAGCAGGCCGAAATGTAGACCGGGCCATTTTGGGCCCAGTTAGCTCACGGGCCGTTACCAGGCCGAAACATATCTCGGGCCTTAGTTGGCCCACTGATATCATGGGCCTTTAAGAGGCCGAAAGCTTAGCACAGGCATCAACGGGCCGAATTACGCGACAGGCCTTTAACAGGCCCAAAGTCACGTTGGGCTTAACTGTTGCCACCTTTAGCACGGGCCGTTAGTGGGCCCGATGTCCCGTCGGACCATATATGGCCCATGGGCAGCACGGGCCATTCCCAGGCCGAAAGTCACACCGGGCTGAAATGGGCCCATGTCTACATCAGGCCTCTAACAGGCCGAAAGTCACTGGGCTGTAGTTGGGCCCAAATATTCGCGAACAATTAACGGGCCAGATCTGGCTTCGGGCCGCAAATGGGCCCAAATATTGGGCGAACAATTAACGGGCCAGATCTGGCTTCGGGCCGTAAATGGGCCCAAATATTGGGCGAACAATTAACGGGCCAGATCTGGCTTCGGCCGTAAATGGGCCTTTATTAAGCAGGCCGTTATTGGGCTGGCCCACTAGTACCTGATTAAGTTCTACGGGCCTTTGACTGGGCCGGCCTTTTTAACCTATATGGGCCTCTGTTGGGCCCAGCCACGTGTCGACGTATCATAGGCATGTCTCCTCCAATGGAGGGCGACATCTGGCCCACTGACGAGCTGACAGGTGTTCCCTTCGGCCAATCAGAATTTTACACGTGGAAATTTCCCATTGGTCAGGGCTGTTAACGGGTTATCGGATCCAAAATCCGACCCGATAGCTTAACGGTGTTCCGTTACGGTGGATGCCACGTGTCGGTCACCCTTGACGAAAGCACTTCTGTGACGCGCGATTTATCGTCATGGAAGTGGACACTTCTGTGATGATAATTTTGGTAATGTCATGGAACACTTCTACGACAGCACAGTATGACTATCTTGATTCTGTCATAAAATCGTCATGGATGTACATGCATGACAAAAAACGCGCCTACTGTGACAAACATGTATCATCACGGAAGTGTATTTTTGTAGTGTGTGAACATCGACTACATGAGACTTCACCATTATTTGGGCCTAGAGGAAGGCATTGGGAAGTAATAAGTAGATGATGGGTTGCTAGAGTGACAGAAGCTTAAACCCTAGTTTATGCGTTGCTTCGTAAGGGGCTGATTTGGATCCATATGTTTCATGCTATGGTTAGGTTTACCTTAATACTTTTGTTGTAGTTGCGGATGCTTGCAATAGAGGTTAATCATAAGTGGGATGCTTGTCCAAGTAAGGACAGTACCCAAGCACCGGTCCACCCACATACCAAATTATCAAAGTACCGAACGCGAATCATATGAACGTGATGAAAACTAGCTTGACGATATTCCCATGTGTCCTCGGGAGCGCTTTACATCATATAAGAGTTTGTCCAGGCTTGTCCTTTGCTACAAAAAGGATTGGGCCACCTTGCTGCACTTTATTTACTTTTGTTACTTGTTACTCGTTACAAATTATCCTATCACAAAACTATCTGTTACCTATTATTTCAGTGCTTGCAGAGAATACCTTGCTGAAAACCGCTTATCATTTCCTTCTGCTCCTCATTGGGTTCGACACTCTTACTTATCGAAAGGACTACGATAGATCCCCTATACTTGTGGGTCATCAAGACTCTTTTCTGGCGCCGTTGCCGGGGAGTGAAGCGCCTTTGGTAGGTGGAATTTGGTAAGGAAAAATTTATATAGTGTGCTGAAATTTACTGTCACTTGTTACTATGGAAAGTAATCTCTGAGGGGCTTGTTCGGGGTATCTTCACCCGACCAGTAGAGCAAAGAGTTGCTCCTCAACCTACTGAACCTACTGAAAATGAAAATGTCTGCTTTGAAATTCCTTCGGGTATGATAGAAAAACTGCTAGCTAATCCTTTTGCAGGAGACGGAACAACGCATCCTGATGAGCACTAATATATGTGGATGAAGTTTGTGGATTATTTAAGCTTGCAGGTGTACCCGGAGATGTTATTAAGAAGAAGGTCTTCCCTTTATCTTTGAAGGAAGATGCATTGACATGGTATAGGCTATGTGATGATACGGGGTCATGGAACTACAAACGATTGAAATTGGAATTTCATCAGAAGTTTTATCCTATGCATCTTGTTCATCGTGATCGCAATTTATATATATAATTTTTGGCCTCGCGAAGGAGAAAGCATCGCTCAAGCTTGGGGGAGGCTTAAATCAATGTTATATTCATGCCCCAATCATGAGCTCTCAAGAGAAATGATTATTCAAAATTTATATGCTCGGCTTTCTGATAACAATCGCACCATGCTCGATACTTCTTGTGCTGGCTCTTTTATGACGAAGACTATTGAATTCAAATGGGATTTATTGGAAAGAATTAAACGCAACTCTGAAGATTGGGACCTCGACGAAGGTAAGGAGTCAGGTATGACACCTAAGTTTGATTGTGTTAAATCTTTTATGGATACCGATGTTTTCCGTAAATTTAGCACTAAATATGGACTTGACTCTGAGATAGTAGCTTCTTTCTGTGAATCTTTTGCTACTCATGTTGATCTCCCTAGGGAGAAGTGGTTTAAATATCATCCTCCCATAGAAGTAAAAGTAGCTGCACCTATTAAAGTTGAAGAAAAGACTATCACTTATAATGATCCTATTGTTCCTACTTCTTATGTTGAGAAACCACCTTTCCCTGTTAGGATAAAGGATCATGCTAAAGCTTCAACTGTGGTTCGTAAAAGCAATATTAGAACTTATACACCTCCTGAGCAAATTAAAGTTGAACCTAATATTGCTATTGTTAAAGATCTCTTGTCTGATAATATTGATGGGCATGTTATTCATTTCCGTGATGAAACTGCTAGAATTGCTAAACCTTGTGCTAAAGATAAACCTAGATCTTTGGTAGGCATGCCTGTTATTTCTGTTAAAATAGGAGATCATTGTTATCATGGCTTATGTGATATGGGTGCCAGTGCTAGTGCTATACCTCATGACTTATACAAAGAAATTATGCATGATATTGCACCTGCTGAGATAGAAGATATTGATGTCACAATTAAACTTGCCAATAGAGATACATATTTCACCAATTGGAATTGTTAGAGATGTTGAAGTCTTGTGTGGGAAAACTAAATATCCTGCTGATTTTCTTGTTCTTGGTTCCCCACAAGATAGCTTTTGTCCCATTATATTTGGTAGACCCTTCTTGAACACAGTTAATGCTAAGATAGATTGCGAAAAAGGATGTTGTTACTATTGGTTTAGGTGATATGTCTCATGAATTTAATTTCTCTAAATTTCGTAGACAACACCATGAAGAGGAATTGCCTAGTAAAGATGAAATTGTTGGTCTTGCTTCTATTGCCGTACCTCCTAGCACTACAAAAAAATAC
>NW_024114253.1:0-69714 GCF_003073215.2 Triticum urartu
AAGAATATGACTAGCACATTTAAGCCTAACCCACTTCCTATGCATACGGATTTTGTGAGCAAACAACTTGTGGAAACAATAATCAACTTGCATAGGAAGGTAAAACAAGCATAACTTCAAAGTTATAAGCACATAGAGAGGAAACTTGATATTATTGCAATTCCTACAAGCATATGTTCCTCCCTCATAATAATTTTCAGTAGCATCATGAATGAATTCAACAATATAACCAGCACCTAAAACATTATTTTCATGATCTACAAGCATAGAATTTTTATTACTCTCCACATAAGCAAATTTCTTCTCATGAATAGTAGTGGGAGCAAACTCAACAAAATAACTATCATGTGATTGAAAATTAAGATCAAGATGACAAATTTCATTTTTATAGTTGTTCTTTAAAGCATACGTGTCATCACAGTAATCATCATAGATAGGAGACATGCTTTCATCATAATAAATTTTCTCATCAAAACTTGGGGGACAAAAATTATCATCTTCATCAAACATAGCTTCCCCAAGCTTGTGTCTTTGCATATCATTAGCATCATGGATATTCAAGGAATTCGTACTAACAACATTGCAATCATGCTCATCATTCAAATATTTAGTGCCAAACATTTTATAGATTTCTTCTTCTAGCACTTGAGCACAATTATCCTTTCCATCATACTCACGAAAGATATTAAAAAGGTGAAGCGTATGAGACAAACTCAATTCCATTTTTTATAGTTTTCTTTTATAAACTAAACTAGTGATAAAACAAGAAACTAAAACACTCGATTGCAAGATCTAAAGATATACCTTCAAGCACTCGCCTCCCCGGCAACGGCGCCAGAAAAGATCTTGATGTCTACTACACAACCTTCTTCTTGTAGACGTTGTTGGGCCTCCAAGTGCAGAGGTTTGTAGGACAGTAGCAAATTTCCCTCAAGTGGATGACCTAAGGTTTATCAATCCGTAGGAGGCGTAGGATGAAGATGGTCTCTCTCAAGCAACCCTGCAGCCAAATAACAAAGAGTCTCTTGTGTCCCCAACACACCCAATACAATGGTAAATTCTATAGGTGCACTAGTTCGGCGAAGAGATGGTGAAACAAGTGGTATATGGATAGTAGATAAAGATATTTGTAATCTAAATAATAAAAACAGCAAGGTAGCAAGTGATAAAAGTGAGCGTAAACGATATTGCAATGATAGGAAACAAGGCCTAGGGTTCATACTTTCACTAGTGTAAGTCCTCTCAACAATAATAACATAATTGGATCACATAACTATACCTCAACATGCAACAAAGAGTCACTCCAAAGTCACTAATAGCGGAGAACAAACGAAGAGATTATGGTAGGGTACGAAACCACCTCAAAGTTATTCTTTCCAATCAATCCGTTGGGCTATTCCTATAAGTGTCACAAACAGCCCTAGAGTTCGTACTAGAATAACACCTTAAGATACAAATCAACCAAAACCCTAATGTCACCTAGATACTCCAATGTCACCTGAAGTATCCGTGGGCATGATTATACAATATGCATCACACAATCTCAGATTCATCTATTCAACCAACACAAAGGACCTCGAAGAGTGCCCCAAAGTTCTACCGAAGAATCACGACGAAAACGTCTGCCAACCCGTATCCATAGGGTTCATGGGCGGAACCCGCAAGTTGATCACCAAAACATACATCAAGTGAATCACGTGATATCCCATTGTCACCACAGATATCCACGGCAAGACATACATCAAGTGTTCTCAAATCTTTAAAGACTCAATCCGATAAGATAACTTCAAAGGGGAAACTCAATTCGTTACAAGAGAGTAGAGGGGGAGGAGAAACATAAGATCCTACTATAATAGCAAAGCTCGCGATACATCAAGATCGTGCCAAATCAAGAACACGAGAGAGAGAGAGAGAGAGAGATCAAACACATAGCTACTGGTACATACCCTCAGCCCCGAGGGTGAACTACTCCCTCCTCGTCATGGAGAGCGCCGGGATGATGAAGATGGTCACCGGTGAGGGATCCCCCCTCCGGCAGGGTGCCGGAACAGGGTCCCGGTTGACTTTTGGTGGCTACAGAGGCTTGCGGCGGCGGAACTCCCGATCTAATCTTCGTTCTGGAAGTTTTAGGTTACGTAGGTATATATGGGTGCAGGAGGTACGTTGGTGGACCGAAGGGGGGGGCACGAGGCAGGGGGCGCGCCCCTACCCTCGTGAGCTCCTCCTTCATCTTCTGACGTAGGGTCCAAGTCTATCCGGTAGGTTTCCTTCCAAAAATAACTTTTCCAGTTGATTTCGTTCCGTTTCGACCCTGTTTGATATTCCTTTTCTTCGAAACACTAAAATAGGCAAAAAAACAGCAAATCTGGGCTGGGCCTCCGGTTAATAGGTTAGTCCCGAAAGTAATGTAAAAGTGGATAATAAAGCCCAATATTGCCCAAAACAGTAGATAATATAGCATGGAGCAATCAAAAATTATAGATATGTTGGAGACGTATCACCCATCACCGTCCAGCAAGCCTACGATGGAATTACTCACGCACGGCGGTGAGCATCATGAAATTGGTGATGGAGGATGGTTGAGGATGACGACGGCGAAGAATCCCCCTCTCCGGAGCCCCGAACGGACTCCAGATCAGCCCTCTCGAGAGGTTTTAGGGCTTGGCGGCGGCTCCGTATCGTAAAACGCGATGAAATCTTCTTTTCTATTTTTTCTCCCCGAAAGCATATATATAGAGTTGGAGTTGGTGTCGGGAGGTCTCCAGGGGGCCCATGAGGTAGGGGCGCGCCCTAGGGGGGGCGCACCCTCCACCCTCGTGGCAAGGGTGTGGCCCCCCTGGTCTTCATCTTTGGCAAGGATTTTTTATTATTTATTGTAAGATATTCCGTGGAGTTTCAGGTCATTCCGAGAACTTTTGCTTTCTGCACATAAAACAACATCATGGCAATTCTGCTAAAAACAACGTCAGTCCGGGTTAGTTCCATTCAAATCATACAAGTTAGAGTACAAAACAAGAGCAAAAGTGTTTGGAAAAGTATATACGACGGAGAAGTATCAATCATCATTATTAGAGCATTGTCCTAGTGAGGAAAGGATGATGGAGACTATGATTCCCCCACAAGTCAGGATGAGACTCCGGACGAAAATAAATAAATAAAAGAGGCCAAAGAAGCCCAAATAATAAAAAAAAAGAGGAAGAGAAAAAAGGCCATAAAAAAGAGAAGGCCCAAATAAAAAAATTGAGAGAAAAAGAGAGAAGGGGCAATGCTACTATCCTTTTACCAAACTTGTTCTTCAAAGTAGCACCATGATCTTCATGATAGAGAGTCTCCTATGATATCACTTTCATATACTAGTGAGAATTTTCATTATAGAACTTGGCTTGTATATTCCAATGATGGGCTTCCTCAAAATACCCTAGGTCTTCGTGAGCAAGCGAGTTGGATGCGCACCCACTAGTTTCTTTTGTTTAGCTTTCATACACTTATAGCTCTAGCGCATCCGTTGCATGGCAATCCCTACTCACTCACATTGATATCTATTGATGGGCATCTCCATAGCCCGTTCATACGCCTAGTTGATGTGGGACTATCTTCTCCTTTTTGCCTTCTCCACAACCACCATTCTATTCCACCTATAGTGCTATGTCCATGGCTCACGCTCATATATTGCGTGAAGATTTAAAAAGTTTGAGAACATCAAAAGTATGAAACAATTGCTTGGCTTGTCATCGGGTGAGGGAGTCCTGGATTAGGGGGTCTCCGGACAGCCGGACTATATCCTTTGGCCGGACTGTTGGAATATGAAGATACAAGATTGAAGACTTCGTCCCGTGTCCAGATGGGACTCTACTTGGCGTGGAAGGCAAGCTAGGCAATACGGATATGTATATCTCCTCCTTTGTAACCGACCTTGTGTAACCCTAGCCCCCTCCGGTGTCTATATAAACCGGAGGGTTTTAGTCCATAGGAAAACATACAATCATACCATAGGCTAGCTTCTAGGGTTTAGCCTCTCCGATCTCGTGGTAGATCAACTCTTGTAATACTCATATCATCAAGAACAATCAAGCAGGACGTAGGGTATTACCTCCATCAAGAGGGCCCGAACCTGGGTAAACATCGTGTCCCCTGCCTCCTGTTACCATCTGCCTTAGACGCACAGTTCGGGACCCCCTACCTGAGATCTGCCGGTTTTGACACCGATATTGGTGCTTTCATTGAGAGTTCCACTGTGTCGTCACAATAAGGCTAGATGGCTCCTTCGATCATCGCTAGCTATGCGGTCCAGGGTGAGGCTTTCCTCCCCGGACAGATCTCTGTATTCTGTGGCTTTGCACTGCGGGCCAATTCGCTTGGCCATCTGGAGCAGATCGAAAGCTACGCCCCTGGCCATCGGGTCAGATTTGGAAACTTGAACTACATGGCCGACATCCGCGGAGACTTGATCTTCGACGGATTCGAGCCCACGCCGGACGCGCCGCACAGTCACAACGAGCGTGATGTAACTCTGCCGTCCGACAGTGTTCGGGAGATCGCATCCGCAACTACTCCATCCTTTAACCCAGAGAAAATCGCGCCATCCGAGAGCGGAGGGATAGACCCCGCCATGGAGGCCGCACTCTCAGTGGCGATAGAGCCAGATACTGACTCCACCCCTTACGAGAGTCGTTTCGCCGAACCACTGGATTCATCTCCGGCCACGGACTCTGAGCCGCTCACATCCGTGCCCGTCGAACCCGACTGGGCGCCGATCATGGAGTTCACCTCCGTGGATATCTTTCAGCACTCACCTTTTGGAGATGTGCTAAATTCATTAAGGTCTCTCTCCTTGTCAGGGGAACCTTGGCCGAACTATGTCCGGCTAGAATGGGATGCGGACGACAAAGAAATTCGCTGCCCACCTACCACCCACTTAGTAGCCACTGTCGACGACTTAACTAACATGCTCGACTTTGACTCCGAAGACATCGACGGTATGGACGACGATGCCAGAGACAAACAGGAACCACCGCCCACAGGGCGCCGGACCACCGGTTCACCACATGACGTATACATGGTGGATACACCCATAGAGGGCAATGGCGAAGAGACAGCGGGGGATGCACCCTCCAAGCAACCCAAGCGTCGACGTCAGCGGCGCCGCTCTAAGTCCCGCCATAGCAAAAATAGCGATAACAGCGCAAGAGGGAATAATAGTCCACTCGACTCTGGAAGAAACAACAACTACACCACCCTGGTGGCAAAAAACGATTAAGATGCAAACTACAAACATAGTACGGATCTGACGTCCGAACACGATGACGCCAAGGATAGGCCTCATCAAACCCCGTCTGGGGAAGAAAGCAGTCCGGGCGAAGATGCACACATCATCCCGGAAACACACTTGGAGCAAGAGAACCTCCACAGAAGGCTTATTTCCACAGCGAGGAGCCTGAAGAAACAAAAGCAAAGGCTCAAGGTAGCACAAGATACGCTCAACAGCAGGTGGAACAAAGTAACAAAGTATGGTGGAAGCTACCATAAAAATAGCTATCTAAAGCGCAAGCTATTGCCGGAATTCGACGATGAGGCCTTAGAGCCCACACAGCCGAAGAATGATACGGCCAACCGGCCGGATCCACCACCTTGTGAGCGCGATAGAGCGGCTAACAAGGTCGCGCATAAGTCAACACACGATCTACGTGAGAACTTGCGCCAAAAATCCGGCGCGACCAGATCCATCTACAGATCTAGGAAGCGTGCTTCGATACAAAACCAACATCGAATACTACAACCATCCGAACACCATGGCACATCCCAATACAGGGGTGCCGGACACCCCCTATGTTTCACCGATGAGGTGCTGGATCATGAATTCCCAGAGGGATTCAAACCGGTGAACATAGAGGCGTACGACGGGACCACAGACCCTGAGTCCGGATAGAGGACTTCATCCTCCATATTCATATGGCTCATGGATACGATCTCCATGCCATTAAATACTTGCCCATCAAGCTTAAAGGGCCATCTCGGCACTGGCTGAAAAGCCTCCCCGAAAACTCAATTGGAAGTTGGGAGGAGCTCGACGACGCTTTCCAGGCCAATTTTCAAGGGACTTGTGTCCGAACTCCGGATGAAGACGATTTAATTCATATAGTCCCAACAGTCCGGAGAGTCCGCCCGAAAGCTTTGGAACAGGTTCCTCACCAAGAAGAACCAAATCGTCAACTGTCCGGACGCCGAAGCCTTAGAAGCTTTTAAACACAGCGTCCGGGACGAATGGCTCGCCAGACACCTCAGCTAAGCAAAACCGAGAACGATGGCAGCCCTAACAAGCCTCATGCCCCGCTTTTGTGCAGGCGAGGACAGCCGGTTGGCCCGTAGCAGCACCAGCAACCCAAGCACGTCCGAAGTTAGGGATGGCAATGGTAAACCACGACGCAACAAAAACAAGCGTCGAAATAAAGAAGGTGGCCTGGATAACACGGCGGTAAACGCCAGATTCAGGGGCTCCCGACCAGGTCAGCGGAAAAAGCCTTTCAAAGGCAGCAGAGAAGGACAATCTGGCCTAAACAAAATTATTGAAAACACTATCAGATTCACGGCACCCCAGACAAACCTGCAAATCATACCCACAGAGAATGTTGGGTCTTCAAGCAGGCCGGTAAGCTAAACGCCGAACACAAAGGGGAAGAGACACCAAGCGAAGACGAGGATGAACCTCGCCAGCAAAGCGCCGGAGGACAGAAAAAGTTCCCACCAGAGGTTAAAACAGTAAATGTGATCCATGTGACAAATAGGAGAAGCAATCATGCACTCCGATGCACACGAGCCATAGAGCCCGCCATCCCTAGGTTCAACCCCTGGTTGGCCTGCCCGATCACTTTTGATCGTAGGGATCACGATACAAATATCCGGCGCGAAGGACTGATGGCCTTGGTATTAGACCCAATCATAAATGGGTATCATTTGACACGAGTCCTCATGGATGGCGGTAGTGATCTAAATTTGATATATCAGGACACAGTCCGCAAAATGGGGATAGACCCGACATAAATAAGCCTAATACTACCTTCAAGGGAGTAATACCAGGCCAAGAGGCCCGCTGTACGGGCTCTCTACTACTAGAGGTGGTATTCAGTTCTCCCGATAACTTCCGAAGCGAAACGTTAACTTTTCACATCGCTCCATTCCAAAGTGATTATCAAGCACTACTCGGAAGGGCGGCTTTCGCTCGTTTTAATGCAATACCACATTATGCTTTTCTCAAGCTCAAGATGCCCGGTCCACGTGGCATCATCACAGTTAGCAGAAATACCAAACGTTTTTTATGTACGGAAGAGGACGCGGCGGCTCTAACAGCCGCGAACTAGACGGCCTCACCAACCAAAAAAATGGCAGGTCGTCAAGACCACGGACACGGTTAGATGAGTACGGCGTTCCATCTTGTATACATGAGACGGGTTTGATGATCAAACTCTCATAAACGATATCAGGGGCTCCCCGCGTGTAATCAGGGCCAGCCCGGCTCAACTTGACTTCTCCTGAATTTTGATGGTTCATTGATAATAACCAATTCTTCCTTTTTTGGCACAACAACTTTCACCTAAGTTCTTTCCTTTTACAGATGATAATCGTGCTACACCCATCCAGGACACGGCACAACGGAGACACAGGCGCAGACGTGCAGTAGGGACCTGTCCAAAGGTTTCTTTTTAGATTAAGACCCTGCGTAAACCTTTTTTACTGTCTCTTGTTGTTCATATCCTCCGGGTACTCCACACAACCGTGAAGGATGCTGGCGTTATTGGAATGTGGCCATGCCAGGATTTTTCACGTACCTGGACACATGGGGTTTCTTATTAAGGGCATTGTTTAGCCCGATATATGTTATAAAGACCAAACACCTTAGGGAGTGTTCAGCGTCGCGAGTTTGGCCCTATATGCATCAGCTCCGAATCATGTCTTTGGTCAAACGTTGGGTTTGCCCGGCTCCCACGTTTTGGTACCTTACGTTCCGTTATATCAGCTAAGGTAGCACTGGGAGAACTACTGCGATTGTGCTCTGGTTCAACCGAATGAGCACCTCAGTAGAGAAAGCCGAAAATTGACTGCCATGATATAGCGAGAGACTGGTCAACCACTCGATTACTCATCGGAATCTTCGGGATTCCTCTGCATTAACGATGGGCCGTTTCCCGGTCATGTACGTACGCGCCCCGTATTTGGACGAGCCAGAAGTACCAGGGGCTATATAGTAGCCCCACTGTCAAAGCAACATAGTCTGATTGCCTCGTTCGCTGCGCTATCACCTCCTTAACAGACCAAGACGTTGGATCAAGTGTGGATATGCATTTTTTGCGAACACCCCCGCATTATATGCGTGGGGGCGGAAGCCTGCGACTGCAAACTTTCAGGTTATATACATATATATACATAACCGGCCGCACATGATGCATCATAGTACTTTCGGGAAAAGTATAAATACAACCTTGATAATTCAATAAAACATTGTTTTTACAATGGGAATACATGTCTCTAGAACATAATATTCTTCGAGCACTGAACCTCTACCGAACGAGCGCTTTCAAGAACTTCTTCAAAGGAGTGCTCGGCAGCCACTCAGCCTACGGCTGAACCCTGTGTCGCAATAGTGGTGGCCTCCATCTCCGCCCAATATGTCTTGACATGGGCAAAGGCCATCTGTGCACCCTCTATGCACGCCGATCTCTTTACAGCATCGATGCGTGGCATAGCACCAAGGAATTGTTGCACTAAACTAAAGTAGCTATTCGGCCTTGGCCCTCCCAGCCACATGTGATCCACAACGGACCTCATGGCAAGTCCAGACAACCTATGGAGCTCGGCCCACTCGGCCAATCGCTCATTCAACAGCAGCGGACGGACTAGAGCGTGAAACTGTGACCAGAACAGCTTTTCCACTTCGGGACCTTTCTGATCCTTGAAGTACTCGGCCGCATCAGCAGCACTTGCAGCCAAATCCATGTAGGCATCCGCAGAACTCCATAGCCGGTCCAGAGGAGCATACTTCGGATCTCCGAACTTAGTTCGCAACAAGAAGGGATTCCCAGACACGATATCTGCAGCTTGATTCAGCTCCTCCTTCGTCGCTCTAATTTTGGAGCGGGCTTCCTTGGCAGCCACCAGGGCCTTCTCCAGGTCTGTCGCCTTCGCCCGGTTTTCTTCTTCAAGAAGATGGTAACGGTCAGCGGCATCTTTTAACTCTACAGCCATCTTGGCTATTTTTTCCTTGCTCTCACAATGCGCGGCCTGTTCGGCCCTTAACTCTTCGGCCTCCTTTAGAGCGGCCGCATTGCTGCTCCTTGCTTGCTCCTTAGCTCAGGCAAGCTCCGCCCGAAGGGTCTCCATGGTGGCAGCTCCATCTGTAGTCACAACATATTAAAGATACCGGCATCATGCTACTCTTATTATGTGACAATCACCAGAGAAATCACTCACCCTGTGCCTCGTCAAGCCGCTTGTTGACAAGCACGATGTCGGCATCTGCCGCATCAAGTTGCCGCTTTAGCTCGGCAAACCCATCAGTCCGGCTAGCCACCGGAGCTTCAGCTACCTGCACATAAAGGGGGTCTGGTTATTACCTGGGACTATGATCCTGTGTTTGCCGCCGTTTTTGACGACAACCAGAGTCTCAGGGGCTACTATCTGCATAGGGCACACCTAACGTGTGCGGTACTATTCAAAATATACATTACTTCACGTACCTCGAAGCCTTCCATTAGACTCGTAAAGGCTTCATGCAAACCACTTTCAGCGGATGAAATCCTTTCAATTACCGTACCCATTAGCGTATGGTGCACTTCCGAGATGGCTGCTTGCCCTAGAAGATCCTTCAGCACGTCCAACCGCACACTGTACGGACCCTTGCCGTCGCTCCCCTTAGGAGCCGGATACTAGGGATCCCGGGTAGCCAGAGGGTTATCCTCCGGCCTTGGTGGATCCAGAGATACCCTCGCGATGACACTTCAAGGTCGCCCGCTTCATGAGGCGAGGTGTCGGGGGGAGGCGTTTCGCTCTCCATCATCTCCGGAAGAAGATCCCCCGAAGACGAACTCTGTCGAGACGGGCTACGATCCAGACTACAATTTATAAGCACTGGTTATTGTCTTCGGAAGTAAGGTAGGATATTTCCACTATTAAAGTACTTTTTGACTACTTACAGCTCGGTAGAGGCTGATCCCCGCGCTAGCATTGTGCGGCAAGAATACCCTCCGAGGCAGGACCCTCTGACGAAGATTTCTTCTCCCGTTTGGAAACCTTAGTTTCTGGATCTTCAGAGGTAGTCCTCTTCCTTCCCCAGGGAGCGAGAATGTCAGATTCTTCCCTTTGGTTGTCCTCCCTCATGGAGGCGCTCATCCCCCCGGTTGGAATGAGTAGCGAGTGAGGCCCGCTTTCGCTCTCTCTCTCTCTCTCTTCCCCCCATCATCTTCCTTTGAGGGCACTGGATAAGGCGCTGGCTCGAGCATCTTCTCCAGTACCGGATTGTCTAAGCCTTCAGGAAGGGGGGCCGAACACCTGATCATCATCGCCTTCGCTATCCAGTCCTGGTCAAAGAGCGGCTCTTTAGAATGATGCCATGATAAATAAAAGGACAGCAGGTTCGGCATGGGATTACTTACTTGGTCAGCGGGGCGGTTGCAGCTCAGGCCCACGTCCTCGGTGGTGTCCGGACACTCTATTTGGGGTCCTAAGAACGATTTGTACATCTCTTCGGGCGTCATATCGAGGAAATGTTGAATAACTCGCAGTCCTTCCGGGTTGAATTCCCACATGTAGAGGGGCCGGCGTTTGCAAGGTTGGACTCGACGAACCAGCATAACTTGCATTACCATAACCAGACTGAAATCTCCCTCGAAGAGATCTCGGATACGGCTCTGCAGTATTGGCACGTCCTTGGCTGGACCCCAGCTCAGCCAGTATTGGCACGTCCTTGCAGTATTGATACGGCCCTGCAGTTGTGGTGGGGCCCTGAGCGAAAGGCGGGGGTAGCTACCCACTTGGCACTTCAGGGAGCTGTGGTGTAAAACCACTCCCACTGCCACAATCCGGACACCTCTGGGAAGGAACCCTCTGGCCATGGAGCATTAGCAATTTTGCTTATTAAAGCACCTCCGCGTGCTGCATGCTGCCCCTCGATCATCTTCAGCTTCACATTGAAGGTCTTGAGCCACAGGCCGAAGTGAGGGGTAATGCGGAGGAAGGCCTCACATACGACAATAAATGACGAGATGTGAAGAAGGGAATCCAGGGCCAGATCGTGAAAATCCAGCCCGTAATAGAGCATAAGACCCCTAACAAAGGGATCCAGAGCGAGGCCTAGCCCTCGGAGGAAGTGGGAGACGAACACAACACTCTCGTTGGGTTCGGGAGTAGGGACGACCTGCCCTCGGGCAGGCAGCCTATGCGAAATTTCGGCGGTCAGATATCTAGCCTCCCTCAACTTCTTGATGTCCTCCGTGACGGAGGAAGGCATCCACCGACCTTGAAGGTTGGATTCGGGCATGGTTGAAGGTCCGAAGCACCTGAAATGAGCTTTGGGTGTTGGAACTCGAGGCGAGGGGAGGATTCAATTGAGCGCGGGAGGGAAAAAAGAAAAAGCCTTGTCCCCTTTATAAAGAGGGTGAATATCAGGCGTCCTCCTCGTGGCCGTTTGGGACTTACCTAAGTCTAGGAGTCAGACCAACAGGCGCGGTTGGGTTACCCGCGTTTGTATTGTTGAGAATCCCGTGATAAGGGGGACACGATCTCTGCTTTGACAAGACGTGTCAAGAAAACCACCTCGCGTTATGTGCGGAGCTAGTTGCACTACAACAAAAGACACATCCGTGATATTTTGGGCCGAACAAAATTTCTTTCTGTCATACATATGACACTTCTATGATGATAATTGTGACAAAACCCGGTATCATCATAGATGTGGTGGGCTCCTTCTTCTATGACAAAAAATCATGACAGAAAATGGGCTTTTCATCCTGGGCGGGCCGGAGACGCAGTTGCATGACATTCTTTGGGCCATCCATGACGGAAAAAATCATGGTAGAAGCGAGGGGGAGGAAAATTTCGGGGAGTTCCCGGTTACAATGGGAGGTCGGGGGCCGAGCGATGCGCGTTTCACTCGTACACGTACGCGCGTGTGTGCGAGGCGTTGGCTCTAAATGAACCCAAGCGAGGCGTTGGGCTCTAACTAAACGCGAGCGATTGCACTGCAGGCTACGCGTTACTGAACCCGAGTGATCGATCGATGGCTGTTAACTGAACCCGATCGAGCGATTCCTTCGCTACTACTGCTAACTGAAGCCGATCGATGCTGCCTCCGGGATGAACAACGAGCGTTGCGGGGGGGGGGGGGGGGGGGGGGGAAAGGGGGGGGGGGGGGGGGGGGGGGGGGTTGGATGAACAGTGAGCGGTGGCGTTGCCTCTGGATGAACAGGACCCCGTGGTGTGGTGGAGGGCTGGATGAACAGTAGACGGTGGAGGGGTGCCAGTGGAGGGGTGGTTGAACAGGACCCCGTGGTGTGGAGGGCTGGATGAACAGTAGACGGTGGAAGGGTGGTTGAACAGTAGCCAGTGGAGTAGCGCACGGTGGAGGCTGGATGAATAGGAGCCCGTGGAGGCTGCAGGAGGTCGACGGTGGAGATGAACAGTATCCCGTGGAGTCCCGTTTTGCGGTACGCCACACCCCTCCCGATGAACAGGACCCCCGTTTCGACCATAGCGCTCCAACACAAGTCCGTTTCGTCCGTTTTGCGGTACGCCACACCCCTCCCGATGAACAAGACCCGCGTTTCGACCGTAGGAGGTCCGTTTCGTCCGTTTTGCGATATGCCACACCCCTCTCGATCAACAGGACCCCCGTTTCGACTGTAGGAGGTCAGTTTCCTCCGTTTTGCGGTACGCCAAACCCCTCCCGATCAACAGGACCCTGTTCAGGCCTCGTTTCCGTCGCCTGTTCCGTCCAAGCCCTCCCGATGAACACGACAACGCATTCCGTTCCGACCCAGCCGGTTGGCTCCGACGTGTTCCGTTGCCTCCCGATGAACACGACACATTCTGTTGCCTCCCCATGAACACGACGCATTCCGTTGCCTCCCCATGAACACGACGATGACGTTGTTTCTCCGTTCGAACCCAGCCATGTCAACGAGCCCTCGTCCTACGTATGCGCGAGTAGGCGTTCGAGACCCCGCCCGTATGTACACATACGTGGCCGTATTTTCTTTCTTGCACCCTGGCCGTTGTACGCAC
The DNA here is from genome assembly GCF_003073215.2 of Triticum urartu. Taxonomy (NCBI): domain Eukaryota; kingdom Viridiplantae; phylum Streptophyta; class Magnoliopsida; order Poales; family Poaceae; genus Triticum; species Triticum urartu. Next base: position 13,270 of record NW_024114253.1, read on the forward strand.
GTGTACATGCTACGTGCGCTCCTCTACTACGACACATGCGCGCCTCTACATCCACCAGTATATATGTACGTACACGTTCGCGACCAGAATGACAATGCTACGTACGCTTTGACCAGGTGGGTCCCGACTGTCAGGCACTTCCTTGCATGTGAAGATGTAGCTGGTGGGTCCCAGCAGTCAGGGGGGCGAATCGTTTTGTTTTTTTGCCCGGACGCACTTCCTTGCGTGCGAAGGTGTAGCTGGTGGGTCCCAGCAGTCAGGGGGAAACGTTTTTTCGCGAAATACGGTGGCCCGTCCGGTGGGTCCCTGCTGTCAGGTGGAGGAATAATTATTTTGCGCGTAATAAGGAGGCACTTCCTTGTTGCAGCCGTGGACCCAACTGTCAGCGTCTCCACGCACAGTACTCTTCCGATGGAAGTCGGTCGTTGACCACATTGACCACGCCGCGCCGAGAGCACCACGGTGGTGTATGACGGCGAGGCCTAGGAAGGGGACAATACGGAGGCAGGGAAGACTCGGCAGTTGTTTCCCACGCAGAGGGGAGTACGACTGTACGAGGGTTTACTGGTTCGTGTGCCGTCGCCGGAGAATAACAGAAGGTGTAGGTGAGTAGAGGGATGGCTAGGCCAGCGATGGGAATACGGTGGGGCGGTGAGGCCTGCGCGGCAGCACAGCCGACCGCGGGGAGGAGGGAGCAGGCAGTCCCGCCAGCGCTTGTTTGAGCGGCTAGAGCAGGAAGACCAGAGATTGAAGAAGCACGACGACCGTTGGATGGAAATCCAACAGTCAGTGCTTGTGCGTCAACCTTTTTTTTAGGAAAGCCTCAAATCTGTGGAAAACAGCATACAGCCCATCTGCCATTATTTCTAATAATTTACAGCCCATTTACTAATTCTTAAGGTTTTTTGGAGCCCATATTCTTTTTGTTAGCATTACAGCCCATATTGTGGCCACGGTTTAAAAAGTATACGAAATTTTGCATATTTCGGTGTGGTCCGAACTCTTTTTAATCCTGAAATTTCGACTCACATTCAAACTGATTTAAAAATTTATGTATATCAATATAAAATCCAACAAATTCTCCACACATAAAAATTAATGTAATTTAAAATCTTGAAATGAAAAAAAAGATATTTGAAACTAATTGCCGGTTTGATGTGTTTTAAAAATGTACAACCCATTTCTCATTACTAATGGGCCATTTTCTCGGCCAGCCGAATGAAAGCTCTCCTCATCTTGAAAGATTTGCAGCCCAACAGGCCTGACAAAACGACTTACTTGCCAAATCACAAAAAAAACTGGGCTGTGGCCGTGGACCCAGTTGTTAGCCTCTCCACGTACAGTACTCTTCCGATGTAAGTCATTCCTTGACCACGTTGACCACGCCGCGCGGAGAGCACCACGACGGTGGACGATGACGAGGCCTAGGAAGGGGACGACACGGAGCCGAGGAAGACGCGGGAGTGGAAGCCCGCGCGGAGAGGAGTACGAGGGTTCACTGGTTCGGCTGCGGTGTGAGGCTGCTGTCGCCATAGGGCCTAGCCAGCGGTGGGAATAGTAGGGGGCGGTGACGCCTCTGCAGCAGCACAGCTGGCCACGGGAGGCAGGAGTGTAGGATCGAAAGTATGTCTAGAGGGGGGGTGATTAGACTACTTGACCAAATAAAAACTTAACCTTTTCCCAATTTTAGTTCTTGGCAGATTTTAGCTATTTTAGGACAAGTCAAGCAATCATCACACAATTCAAGCAAGCATGCAAAGAGTTTATGGGCAGCGGAAAGTAAAGCATGCAACTTGCAAGAATATAAAGGGAAGGGTTTGGAGAATTCAAACGCTATTGGAGACACGGATGTTTTTCCCGTGGTTCGGATAGGTGGTGCTATCCTACATCCACGTTGATGGAGACTTCAACCCACGAAGGGTAACGGTTGCGCGAGTCCACATAGGGCTCCACCCAAGAGCAACGGTTGCGCGAGTCCACGAAGGGCTCCACCCACGAAGGGTCCACGAAGAAGCAACCACCCACAAAGGGTCCACGAAGAAGCAACCTTGTCTATCCCACCATGGCCATCGCCCACGAAGGACTTGCCTCACTAGCGGTAGATCTTCACGAAGTAGGTGATCTCCTTGCCCTTACAAACTCCTTGGTTCAACTCCACAATCTTGTCGGAGGCTCCCAAGTGACACCTAGCCAATCTAGGAGACACCACTCTCCAAGAAGTAACAAATGGTGTGTAGGTAATGAACTCCTTGCTCTTGTGCTTCAAATGATAGTCTCCCCAACACTCAACTGTCTCTCATAGGATTTGGATTTGGTGGAAAGAAGATTTGAGTGGAAAGCAACTTGGGAAGGCTAGAGATCAGGATTCATATGGTAGGAATGGAATGTCTTGGTCTCAACACATTAGTAGGTGGTTCTCTCTCAGAACATATGAGTTGGAATGGTGTGTGTGTTCTGATGGCTCTCTCACTGAATGAGAAAGAGGTGGAGGGGTATATATATCCTCCACACAAAATCCAACCGTTACACAAAATTTACCAATCTCGGTGGGACCGAATCAGAAAACTCGGTCTGATCGAAATAGTAAACCTAGTGACCGTTAGGAATTTCGGTGGGACTGACATGCAACTCGGTAGGACCGATTCGGTTAGGGTTTGGACATAACGTAATCTCGGTGAGACCGATTACACAAACTCGGTGAGACCGAATTTGGTAATTAGCTAACCAGAGAGTTGGTCAGGCAAACTCGGTGGGACCGATTTGCTCTTTCGGTGAGACCGAGTGGAACTCGGTGAGACCGAAAAGTTACAAAGGGGAAACACTGAGATTACATTGCAATCTCGGTGGGACCAATTCGCTCTTTCGGTGGGACCAAAAAGTTACGAAAGGGAAACAGAGAGTTTGCAACCCCATCTCGGTGGGACCGAGATCCTTATCGGTAGAACCGAATTGCTAGGGTTTGGCAGTGGCTAATGACAAGTGAAACTCGGTGGCGCCGGATAGGAAGAATCGGTAGGCCGAGTTTGGCTTAGAGTTTAGGTCATATGTGGATATGGGAAAGTAGTTGAGGGTTTTGGAGCATATCACTAAGCACATGAAGCAAGAGGCTCATTAAGCAACACCTCATCCCTCCTTAATAGTATTGGCTTTTCCTATGGACTCAATGTGATCTTGGATCACTAAAATGTAAAATGAAGAGTCTTGAGCTTTTGAGCTTGAGCCAATCCATTGTCCTTAGCATTTTGAGGGTTCCACTTTCACATCCATGCCATGCCAATCATTGAGCTTTCCTGAAATAATTATCTTGGAATAGTATTAGCTCAATGAGCTATATGTTGTTATGAATTACCAAAACCACTTAGGGATAGTTGCACTTTCAATCTCCCCCTTTTTGGTAATTGATGACAACATATAGATCAAAGCTTCGACAAATGATAATAAGCATGAAATATATCGTCGCTTTGAGAGGTATGTGATAAGTAAGAGCTCCCCCTAAATTTGTGCATATTTAAAATTTGCTTTGGACTGCAAATGCACAAAGAGTTAGAATCATGGGTTACTCTTCCATGTCACATACATCTTGGTGGAGCGCTCAAAATGATAAGAATGAAATACATGCACTCATCACCAAGAATAGTGAATGATCACAAACGATAGATAGAATGATAATATTTAAGCAAGCATCAAGCAAACATTAAGTGTAGCTTATGATCAAACACATGATCATCGATGTCTCACAGGCATAAGGACGTAGTATCTCACACACAAGCAAACAAAGTTCGAAAAACCACCAAATAGAGCAAGAGAGAAAAGCAACACTCTCTCTCTCAAAGCCTATGATCTATACATCTTCTCCCCCTTTGGCAATAAGTTACCAAAAAGTTCCTAGAAAATGCATAGCACTAGATCGACGCTCAGGCTTGATCTTCAGGTGGTGGTGGAGTCCGGATCACTCCAAGGACGAAGCCTTCGGTAGACGTGGTCGGAGTAGAAGCTGAAGTGGATGCTGGAGCTGGTGGAACTGAGGCTGTGGCTGGTGCAGACGTTGTAGCTCTGGTGTCAGCAACTAGCAGTGCAGACGACCTCGGACCTCGTGGCACCCTCGCAAACGCATGAGTCGTGGTCCTGCCTCTCCTCTCATTCATGTCCTCCTGGAGCTGCTCCACTGCAGACTGAACTTCTGTTACCTTGATGTCCAAGTCATAGAACCTCTGTTCCATGATCCTCTCTAAACTCGCCTGGTTCTGAGTCAGGGTGGCTATACTCTGCTCAATCCACAGGGTGGATGCAATCAAGTAACTGAGCTGCTCTTGTTTGGTCTTCAAGAAATAGTCAGATGCCTCCGCTTGAGTAGGCATCCTGGCAGCTTTCTCCTTCTTCGCCTTCTCCTTCTGAGCTTGTGCATGGGCAGATGATGGTTCATTCTCTGTCATCACAACTTCATTGTTCTCAAAATCTGGACGGATGGGCAGCTGTTCCTTATCCAACAAATATACGCCCGTGCCCATCTTGGAGTTGATGAGCTCCTGAATCTAAGGGGCATATCCACAGCTCCTCTTCTGATCTGCCGCAGTCCTTTTGATTGTTTCCACTATAAGGCTCATGACTTTGAATTTTTGAGGCACGTCAAAAACATGAAGCAAATTGATCGCGTGACCTCTGATCATCTTGTGATCTCCAGACTTAGGCAGAAGGGTGTGCCTAAGGATCCAGTTGATCGTAGGCAATCCTGAGAGCAGATAATGCACTGAGCCAAACTTGAACGTGTCAAGTGCTTCATTCGGAATCTCCTTGTACATGTTGGACATGGAGTTGTGGTCCATCTTTTTCTTGGCATAAATGTCCAAGTCATCTGCTTGCTCCTCTGGGGCATTGATCAGCTTCGCCCATTCCTCAACAGTAGAGTGGTACCTCGTACCCTCAGACATCCATGTAATCCTCCCATCTGGATAAAAGTGAGCTGTGGAGTAGAACTGCATGATGAGTTCCTCGTTCCACTTTGTGAGCTTTTGCCCAACAAAGTCCTCTACTCCACACGCCTTGAAGTTGTCCTGAACTCCTGGGTAGTACTCTTCATTGTCCTTGATATAGGTCCAGTCGACCCATCTCATGTCACATACGATTGGCTTCTTGTCAAGTAGCACTGTCTCATAGAAATCTTGCTGCTCCTTGGTATGAAATCTGTAGTCCACTGCAGTCCTTCTCCTAGAAGCATATGGGTCTGCTTCTCTCCACTTCCTGAGCCCTGAGTCTCTCCTTAGCTTCATATCCTCAGCCACAGGATGAGCATCGTTGTGGTCTGGGATCTTGGGCTTGAGCTTCCGAAGGACACTCTCTTCTTCTTCCTCTGCAACAGTCTCAGGCACTGGGGCCTTGTTCTTCTCAGTGGCTGGGATGCTTCTTGTGTTTCTCTTTGGTGCACTTTTAGGCTTAGATGCAGCCTTAGGTGCTTCCTTGGGCTTGGATGCAGCTCCCCCTGACCTTATGGCATCTCCCATAAGTTTGGCTGCCTTGGGCGCTGGTGCAGTTGCCTCTTCTTCCTCCTCCTCTTCTACCATGATGGAGGCCTTCCCAAGCACTCTAGCCACAGTCTTCTTCACTCTCTCTTTCCTTTTCTTGCCCTCAGCTGCAACGGGCTCAATGGGAGCAGGCTTCTCAGTTGAGGCTCTAGCCTTTGACATGGGCTGCCTGCCTGCTGGCCTTTTGATTTTCAGGCCTGGCTTTGAGCCTTGAGCTGGCTCAACTCTCTTGGAGGTGGCCTCTTCCTCTGCCACATAGTCCTCATCTTCAGAATCTGAGGTTTTCTTCTTCCTTTGTCTCGTGGCAGCTTTAGGCAGGTTGCTGGGTGTGCTCCTGCTGCCATCATCTGAGGAACTTGAGGGGCTAGTGCCCTCACTCAACTGCACTTGCTGCTCTGACAAGTTTTGGCTGTCACTCTGGTCTGACATGTTGCAAACTGACTGCTGACCATGTGAATAGATTATAGAGGAGATAGAGTGGATGAGCATCACAAAATGCAGAGATTTTTGCAAAAAGAATGATTTAAAAACTTAGTTTTAGTTTCCCACTGAAATCATCTCGGATCTACCGATTTTCAAACTCGGTGATACCGAAGCAGTTTTGGAACCTAAACTAGTGAACTCGGTAGGACCGAGTCACAGTTCGGTGGCACCGAGACTGCTAGGGTTTCACTGAGTTCAAAAATCGGTCACGTCGATAGTAATTCCCGGTCAGACCAAGTTTCACTTGTGCAATGGCATAAGCCAAATCGGTGGGACCGAGTTTTTCAACTCGGTGGGTCCGAGATGGTTTCGGCGGAAACCTAAACCTAGAATTTTCGAATCAAACCTAATCTATGAGCGTTTTGACTGGATAGAAGTTTATCAAACGTGGCCAGAAACAATGTGATCACAATGTGCTAGGAATCAGATTGAGGAATAGCAGAAAGATCAAGTCCATACCCTAGTTCGGTGGGGACTTGCTACGGTGGCAACGGCGGGGCAGAAATCCCGTTGACGGCGACGGAGACCAGCGACTGGAGGCTGCTGGTGGTGAGAAGACGATCCGAAGACCTCGGGGGCAGAGCAGGCTATCGCGCGGGCGAGGGGTTCGGAGAAATTTCCAAATTTTGCCCATGACTATATATAGCCTGACCCTGTCGGTGTGACCGAGTTGAACAACTCGGTGGCACCGAGATTCATAACTGCGTGCAGTTACTGAAACTCGGTGAGACCGAAAGGTTCAAATCGGTTGCACCGAGATTGAAAACTTAGATCAACTTAATGATCTCGGTAGGACCGAAAGTGTAGTATCGGTCAGACCGAGAATCATAAAGAGGTTTTGGAAGTTTAAGTCTATGACGAATCGGGGACTCCGAGCGCTCCTCACACAGAGTGGTTCGAATCTGACTTGATCAAATTTTGTGATGCAGCATGAATAGAGTTTGAGACGAGAAAAGCATAGATATCTAGAGGAGGTTCTTAGGCATTCTTGTCCATCCACTTGGCAAAAAGAAATAAAACCGAACAATCAAAGCAACAAGTGGATGTCCTCGAATGAGTAAAATATGCAATCAGCATGCTCACACAATAAGATGGCAAATGAAATATGTGGCAAGGCATGCACAACCAATTCTAGCATCTATCAAGCAATTTGCGATGACTAGGTCATCTATATATGAGTATATTGACTTAGGAGTCAAGTGAGAACACTTGATCGTAGGTCATACTCATCGTTTAAGCTCAAGTGGGGTTACCACTTTTACATAAAGCATTGTTTTGTTCACATCTTTAGAGTTGCTTTAGCTCAAGTCTTAGAGTAAAGCTCCCCCTAGATGTGATATCCCCCCTAAGAGGGATGAACTAACCTTGGGTTTTGTCGATGATGACTTCATGTAGACATTGAAGATGTGGATGCTCAATGTTGATGTAGATCTCTTGGAGCTATCCATTTGAGTGAATTGCACTTTCAATACCTACATGGGTTAGTCCCACAAGGAACAAACAAGGATATCCATAGACATAGAGTGATGCACACAAAAGATGATGTCCATGAAAACTTTTAGGTTACCTTGTCCCTTGTCTTACCAACAAGAGGGTTTGTGACTCCTTGAACTAGTGCAAGATGTGGAAGTTGATTGCACTTGTTCTTGCCAAAATGATAAGAGTGAAGTATGTTGGTGGAGTCACCCTCAAGAACTCTCTAGTTCTTCTTCTTTTGCATCCACATCATCCTGATGGGAATCCTTGGAGTTGTAGTCATACTTGATGAAGTGGAACTTGAAGTAGTCTTGGGAATCCACTTGACTAAGGTCTTAGGAGCTTCTTCAAATGCATCAATTTCCTCTTGAAGCTTGTCCTTGCCTTTTTGCTCGTAGTCTTGTGGTGGAAGATCATCTTGAGCTTGTGTCCCCTTGAAAGACTTCTCTTGTTGAGGGACAAACTTTGTCTTGGGGTATTGATATTCTTCCCATTCAACTCCATTGGCATTGAACTTTCGTTCAAAACCAACACCTTGATTCTTCCGGTGCATTCCTTGCTTGCGCACAATTTCCTCGAATTGCTTACTCCCGGCAAGGCTTTTGTACACTCCTTTCTCTATAATTCCCTTCAATAAGCTATTTTCTTGCTCAAGTGTAACTTGGCTAAGAGAATCATTAGTAGAATCAAAAGAACTACTAGAAGCAACAATATTGAATTTGGCATGATCATTGTTACAACTAGAGGAAGAATCTTTCTTGTTAGACTTGACTTGAGGCATGTAAGTGGATAAGAGTAAACGCTTGGCAATGTAAGAAGAACTTTTCTTGCGGAGATCATCATTGATTGCTTTTAAGAACTCATGCTCTTGCTCAAGATTGAGCTTTTCAAAGCGTAGTTTCTCATGAGCTCTTAAAAGTTCTCGATGATCTTCGAAGATAGTGTCATGAGCTAACTTAAGAGTTTTTAGTTCTTTAGTTAGAGCCTCAATCTTCTCCTTATCATTGTCACTCGTTTTATCTTGATTAGCATGATTAATTGGTCTTTCATCATAGTATTCATCACTGGAGTTGTCACCAAGCAAATCATCACCTAACAAGTCATCTTCATCACTATTGAAATCAACATACTCGGGGTGTGTTACCTTAGGACCTTTGGCCATGAAGCATCTCCCAACTCCTTCATTTGGTGAGTCAAATATGTCGTAGGAGTTGGTTGACACAAGTGCTAGACCGGCAACACCTTCATCTTGAGTATCTTCGGAGTCGGAGTGATAACTTCTCTCGGAGTGGCTGTCGGAGTCGGAGCCGGATACCCATTCACCAACATGAGCTTGATGTCTTCGTCTTGTGTAGCTCCTTGATGATTTTTCCTTCCTTTCTGAATCATTGCTTCTCCGTGAGTATCTTCATTCATAACGATCATCTCTACTCCTTCTCTCTCTTGGTGGTGATCCTTTGCTTCTTCTTTTTGGAGAATCTTCTCTTCTCTTGTAGGGAGCCGTACACTCATTGGAGTAGTGTCCGGGTCTTCCACAATTGTAACAGTTTCGCTCTCGACTAGAAGATCTTTTGTCATTGTAGAACCTTGACTTGGAGCTTCTATCTTTGCTTCTACTCTTGTAGAACTTGTTGAAGTTCTTCACCATTAAGCTCAATTCTTCATTGAAGTCTTGTTTCTCACTTGATGATGTAGGGGATTCACATGAGGCTTTATAGGCACCACTTGATTTGTTGTGAAGTTCCTCTTTATCTTTAAGTGACATCTCATGAGCAACAATTCTTCCAATCACCTCCGTTGGCTTGAGATCTTTGTAATTGGGCATCATTTGGATCAATGTGCACACGGTATCATATTTTCCATCCAAGGCTCTTAGGATCTTCTTGATGATGAATTTATCGGTCATCTCTTCACTTCCTAAGCCGGCAATCTCATTTGTGATGAGAGCAAGCCTAGAGTACATTTCAGTGACACCTTCACCATCCTTCATCTTGAACTTGTCAAGTTGGCTTTGAAACACATCCAACTTGGATTCCTTGACGGAGTCGGTACCTTCGTGCATATCAATCAAAGTGTCCCAAATTTCCTTTGCATTCTCAAGGCGGCTGATTTTGTTGAATTCTTCGGGGCACAATTCGTGGAAGAGAATATCACAAGCTTGAGCATTGTATTGCAACATCTTCAACTCATCCGCGGTAACTTCATGGTTTGGTTCTCTCCCATCAAAGAAGTCACCTTGCAAACCAACACACACAATAGCCCAAACAGCGGGGTTATGTCCAAGAATATGCATTTTCATTTTATGCTTCCAACTAGCAAAATTAGTACCATCAAAGTAAGGACCTCTACGGTGATAATTTCCCTCGCTAGACGCCATACTTCTCCTAGGTTGTGAAACCAAGGCTATGACCACCAAAAGCTATGGAGATCAAGCAAATGGAGACTAAAGCTCTGATACCACTTGTAGGATCGAAAGTATGTCTAGAGGGGGGTGATTAGACTACTTGACCAAATAAAAACTTAACCTTTTCCCAATTTTAGTTCTTGGCAGATTTTAGCTATTTTAGGACAAGTCAAGCAATCATCACACAATTCAAGCAAGCATGCAAAGAGTTTATGGGCAGCGGAAAGTAAAGCATGCAACTTGCAAGAATATAAAGGGAAGGGTTTGGAGAATTCAAACGCTATTGGAGACACGGATGTTTTTCCCGTGGTTCAGATAGGTGGTGCTATCCTACATCCACGTTGATGGAGACTTCAACCCACGAAGGGTAACGGTTGCGCGAGTCCACATAGGGCTCCACCCAAGAGCAACGGTTGCGCGAGTCCACGAAGGGCTCCACCCACGAAGGGTCCACGAAGAAGCAACCACCCACAAAGGGTCCACGAAGAAGCAACCTTGTCTATCCCACCATGGCCATCGCCCACGAAGGACTTGCCTCACTAGCGGTAGATCTTCACGAAGTAGGCGATCTCCTTGCCCTTACAAACTCCTTGGTTCAACTCCACAATCTTGTCGGAGGCTCCCAAGTGACACCTAGCCAATCTAGGAGACACCACTCTCCAAGAAGTAACAAATGGTGTGTAGGTAATGAACTCCTTGCTCTTGTGCTTCAAATGATAGTCTCCCCAACACTCAACTCTCTCTCATAGGATTTGGATTTGGTGGAAAGAGATTTGAGTGGAAAGCAACTTGGGAAGGCTAGAGATCAAGATTCATATGGTAGGAATGGAATGTCTTGGTCTCAACACATGAGTAGGTGGTTCTCTCTCAGAACATATGAGTTGGAATGGATGTGTGTGTTCTGATGGCTCTCTCACTGAATGAGAAAGAGGTGGAGGGGTATATATAGCCTCCACACAAAATCCAACCGTTACACACAATTTACCAATCTCGGTGGGACCGAATCAGAAAACTCGGTCTGACCGAAATAGTAAACCTAGTGACCGTTAGGAATTTCGGTGGGACTGACATGCAACTCGGTAGGACCGATTCGGTTAGGGTTTGGGCATAACGTAATCTCGGTGAGACCGATTACACAAACTCGGTGAGACCGAATTTGGTAATTAGCTAACCAGAGAGTTGGTCAGGCAAACTCGGTGGGACCGATTTGCTCTTTCGGTGAGACCGAGTGGAACTCGGTGAGACCGAAAAGTTACAAAGGGGAAACACTGAGTTTACATTGCAATCTCGGTGGGACCGATTCGCTCTTTCGGTGGGACCGAAAAGTTACGAAAGGGAAACAGAGAGTTTGCAACCCCATCTCGGTGGGACCGAGATCCTTATCGGTAGAACCGAATTGCTAGGGTTTGGCAGTGGCTAATGACAAGTGAAACTCGGTGGCGCCGGATAGGAAGAATTGGTAGGACCCGAGTTTGGCTTAGAGTTTAGGTCATATGTGGATATGGGAAAGTAGTTGAGGGTTTTGGAGCATATCACTAAGCACATGAAGCAAGAGGCTCATTAAGCAACACCTCATCCCTCCTTAATAGTATTGGCTTTTCCTATGGACTCAATGTGATCTTGGATCACTAAAATGTAAAATGAAGAGTCTTGAGCTTTTGAGCTTGAGCCAATCCATTGTCCTTAGCATTTTGAGGGTTCCACTTTCACATCCATGCCATGCCAATCATTGAGCTTTCCTGAAATAATTATCTTGGAATAGTATTAGCTCAATGAGCTATATGTTGTTATGAATTACCAAAACCACCTAGGGATAGTTGCACTTTCAAGGAGCATGCGGCACGACCGGCAGTGCTTTGGACGACTAGAGCAAGAAGACCAGAGGTTGAAGAAGCACTACGGCCGTTGGATGGACATCGTACGGTCACTGGAGCTAGAATCGTTCGTATTGACTAAGTTGACAAAGCCCTTCGTCCCCGTCAACTTAGTAGGCCCACAAGTCAGCCTCCCACTAAGGTGGGTCCCAGCTAGCCGGGGCAGTATTCATTGTTTTGTGTGTAATAAGGAGGCACTTCCGGTGGGTCCGAGCTGACAGAGGGGGGAAAGTTTTTTTGTGAAATACGATGGCCCGTCCGGTGGGTCCCAGCAGTCAGGGGGAAACGATTTTTTTCAAAAAATACTGGTCGTCCAGTGGGTCCCCGCTGTTAGGTGGAAGAATAATTATTTTTCGCGTAATAAGGAGGCACTTCCTTGCGGCTGTCGTGGACCCAGCTGTCAGCCTCTGCACGTACATGTAGCGACCCGACCTCAGATGGTCAAGTCTCTGTGCTTCAGTGTCATCCCTGGATCGGTAATGCTGACACACACAGTACTCGAGGATTTATAACAGAGTAGCAATCACACACTTATTACAACGAAAAGTCTAAAAGAGAAATTATTACAGTAATATGGCTTAAGGCCATCTAATGCGATAACAGCGGAAGGCTTGGAAGATAAAGTGAGTCCATCAACTCCAACGGCATAGCTGAGCTGCACGGCAACGACCTAACGAACCTTACTCCTCATCTGAAAAGTCTACAACATAATACGTTGCAGCCCGAAAACGGGTCAGCACATGGAATATGCTGGCAATATAACACAGTAGAGCAGAAACAGAATAATGCTATCACTACATGCATATATGGCTGGTGGAAAGCTATATGGTTATAGTTTTTGCGAAAAGCCAATTTTTTCCTACAACAAAGGAATAGATTTTAATTTAACTATCATGGTGGTTGAAACATCATTGAGAAGGTACCCCCAACTCAATCCCAATTAAAGTGATTAACAACCCAACAGTATTAATTAAACATGGTGAGATACATGTGATAACCCAAGTACTAGATACTCAAGAATTGTCCATAACCGAGCACATGGCTAACCATGATTAGATTGTACACTCTGCAGAGGTTTGCGCACTTTTCCCCACAAGACTCGATCGCCTCCGTTGGATTTCTCGCACTACATGGTGTTTGAGAAACGGATGACCGAGACACAGTCTTTCAGAAACGTTAACTCTCTACTCCGGGTAGACCATACCAAACCTACCAAACCCACTACCTGTTGATCTACCTCTTCAAGAGCTTCACGTAACTTACTCAACTATGCTAGAGCCCATAATAGCTTGTGGCTGCACACGGAAGTTTCTAGCATGAATCATCTCGGTTCCCTTTGAGCCTGGGTGGCGGTCCATAGGAAGATCACACGGGTACCCCGGGATTTCCAAAAAATACAGACAACACTGGGTTCCCCAGGTGCCTCAATCCACCCAGTTGTTTGATTAAGTTGCCACCTTAAGTTGAACCATTAATTAACAATCTCACCTCTGTCATGAATTTCACTCAAACCCAAACCACGTCTACGAGCATAGCATAGCAATATAAGCAATACGTAGAAGTAACTCCCAAGGGTTTGAATATAACAGGGCAATAGGTTCTACCTCAGCAACTACTTCCCAGCCCACAAGTTAATGACATCCTAATCATGCAATGTTTGAGGATTGGAATTAATGCATAAAACTGGGTAATAAAGGGGATATGATCAAAGTGTTACTTGCCTTGCTGACGATCCGCGAATCCTAGAGACTCGTAGTAACACGCTTCGCACTCCGGGAATTCTATCGCAAGCAAACAATAACATACATAAGTAACAAGCAACGATGCACAAGCAAAACTCAAATAAGAGAGGTTGACCAGAAAGTTCAACTTAAGAACTCCGGTACGCAAAAAGAATCAAATCAAACGAAGCAACGAAAGTCAAACGGCGAAAGAAAACCACTTTGTTTACTAATCTGAACTTAGGTCAAATTTTACAGTAGCAAAAACTTGTTTGAGTTGATTAACCGGAAAGAGGGTTTCGAGACGAAACTCCAGGCGCTTGAATCGCCTGATACCGATAAACGAGCGAAAAGATAAACAGAAATTAAGATCGGATCAGAAATCGCGATCAGAAAAATCATGGAATAAATCTGAGAAAAAGAAAAACAACGAACGGATTAACGAACGAATGTTCGTTATCTGGATCTAAACGAAGAACGCGTTCGTTAAAACAAACGAACGAGCGAACGATCGCTAAATAAATAAACCAGAGAAAACCCGATCTATTTAAAAAAATGAAAACTAGGGTTTTGAAAAAATTAAAACCGAACGGTTTTTAAGAAAAATCGGCGGTTTGATCCAGCGGCTACCTCCGGCAAGGGGCTCCGGCGAGGGCTTGGGCGGCGGGGCGGCGGCTCGCGAGGCGGCGGGGTGCGGCGGCGGCGCGGGCGGCGGCGCGGGCGGCGGGCCGCGGCGGCGCGCTGCAGCGGCATCGGCGTCGGCGGGGCTCGGCGGCGGCGGGAGGCGTGGCGCGGCTCGGGGCAGGGAGCGGGAGGCGGCGATGGTGGCGGTAGGGGGCTCGGGCGGCGCGTATATAAAGGGGGCGGGGTGGGGCGGCTTGGAGGAGGGGGCAAGGCGGCGGCGGCGCGCGCGCAGGAGGCGGCGGCGGCGGCTCGGGGCGGCCTGGCTCGGCCCTAGGCCCAGTCAGGCGCGGGATTTTTTTTATAATGCCGCCGATAGAAGAAAAATCCTAGAAAAATAAATAAAAATCTAAAAATGCCAAAACAAATTTTCACCGTCTAAATAAAATATTTAGGACGAGTTGAACATTTTCTTGGCCCTAAAATGCAATTTTGAAAACGTGCCATTTTTCTAATGCAAATAAAATCCAAATAAAACCAAATAAAATTCAATAAATGATTTTAATATTTTTCCTCCAATATTTCAATTATTTTGGAGAAGTCATATTATCTCCACTCATTTGATTTAATATGAAATATTTTTCGGAGAGAAAAATTATTAAAATCAAAATCCTCGTTTCATTATTTGATAAAAATCAAACATGAAGACCGGAAAATCCCCAACTCTCTCCGTGGGTCCTTGAGTTGCTTAGGATTTCGAGGATTGCGGAACGGAAATGCAATAAATCATGATATGCATGGATGATCTATGTATAACATTCCAAATTGAAAATTTGGGATGTTACGAACCTACCCCCCTTAAGATGAATCTCGCCCTCGAGATTCGGGTTGGCTAGAAAATAGGTATGGGTGGTCCTTGCGGAGATCATCCTCTCGTTCCCAGGTGGCTTCATCCTCGGTATGGTGGCTCCACTGAACTTTGCAAAACTTGATAACCTTACTGCGGGTGACTCTGCTGGCAAACTCAAGAATCTTAACTGGCTTCTCCTCGTAAGTCAAATCACTGTCCAACTGAGTCGCCTCCAAGGGTACTGTATCTCTTAATGGTATATCAGCCATCTCAGCATGACACTTCTTCAGCTGTGAAACATGGAACACATCGTGGATTCCTCACAATCCCTCAGGTAACTCCAACTTGTAGGCAACTTCTCCCATCCGTTCCAAAATGCGATACGCTCCTACAAATCTCGAGGCTAACTTTCCTTTAACTCCAAAACGTTTCACTCCTCACAAGGGCGATACTCACAGATATGGTCTATCTCCAATTTCGTAGGTTACCTCCTTGCGTTTTGAGTCTGCATAACTCTTCTGCCTGGACTGAGCAATCTTCAGTCGGTCTCGGATCAGTTTTACCTTCTCCTCAGATTCTTTAATCAAGTCTGGTCCAAACAACTGTCGGTCTCCTACCTCATCCCACATCAACGGTGTTCTGCACCTGCGTCCATACAGGGCTTCAAACGGTGCCATCTTCAAACTGGCTTGGTAGCTATTGTTGTATGAGAACTCTGCATACGGCAAATTGTCATCCCAACTAGATCCATAATCTAGCGCACAGGCTCTCAACATGTCCTCCAAAATTTAATTGACTCTCTCAGTCTGTCCATCTGTCTGTGGGTGAAACGTTGTACTGAACTCCAATCTCGTTCCCAAAGTCTGGTGTAACTGATGCCAAAACTTTGAAGTAAACTATGTTCCTCAGTACGATACGATGGTCCTCGGAACTCCATGCAGACATACGATCCTGGACATATAGATCTTGGCCAACTTTGCACTTGTATAGGTGGTTTTCACTGGGATGAAGTGAGCTAGTTTGGTCAAACGATCAACTACTACCCATATGGAATCATATCCTGCTTTAGTCCTGGGTAATCCGGTGATAAAGTCCATGCCAAGTTTATCCTACTTCCATTCGGGTATCGGCATAGGCTGTAACAGTCCTGCTGGCTTCTGATGTTCTGCCTTAACTCTCTGACATACATCACATACGGCTACCTACTCGGCAATATCCTTCTTCATACCAGTCCACCAGAAACGTTCCTTCAAATCCAAATACATCTTGGTGTTTCCGGGGTGTATCGAGTATGGTGAGTCATGCGCCTCTTGAAGTATTAACTTTCTGATCTCCTGATTATTGGGCACGTAAATTCGGTCCTCAAACCATAGGGTATCATGCTCATCCTCACGAAAACCTTTGGCCTTTCCTTTGCCCATCTTCTCCTTTATCTCGGCAATCTCTTTATCATCTTTCTGAGTTTCCTGAATCTTGTCTAGCAATGTCGACTGAACCTCCATTCTGGCAATGAACCTTCTAGGTACAATCTCAAATCGAAGTTCCATGATGTCCTTTGCTAATTCCTTCGGCAGTCCTTTACTTTCAAGGATATTAGCATAACTCTTCCGACTCAATGCGTCTCCTACGACATTGGCCTTTCCTGGATGATAGTGTAGCTTCATGTCATAATCCTTTATAAGCTCGAACCATCTCCTCTGCCTAAGGTTCAGCTCCTTCTGGGTGAAGATGTACTTCAAACTCTTGTGATCCGTGTACACATCACAACGGTTTCCAATAAGGTAATGTCTCCAAGTCTTCAACGCATGCACTATGGCTGCTAGCTCCAAATCATGTGTAGCATAATTCAACTCATGAGGTTTTAGTTGTCGTGAGGCATACGAAACAACTCTTCTGTCCTGCATAAGCACACATCCAAGTCCTAAGAGAGAGGCGTCGCAATACACTTGGAACTCCTTATGTATATCTGGCAGTACTAGCACTGGGGCTGTAGTCAAACGTTTCTTCAACTCCTGGAAACTTGCTTCACAATCTTCTGTCCATTTAAACTTGGTATCCTTCTTCAACAGTTCAGTCATTGGTTTTGCAATCTTGGAAAAATTCTCAATGAATCTCCGGTAGTATCCTGCGAGTCCAAGAAAACTGCGGATCTCGCTAACTGAGGTGGGTGCCAACCATTCAATGACTGACTGTACCTTGCTGGGGTCTACTTCTATACCTTCTCCTGATATAACATGTCCAAGGAATCCGACTTCCTTCAGCCAAAACTTGCATTTGCTAAACCTAGCATACAACTGGTGTTCCCTGAGCTTCTCGAGAACTAAATGCAGATGCTCTTTGTGCTCCTCCTCGTTCTTCGAGTATACCATGATATCATCAATAAACACCACAACAAACTTGTCCAAATACTCCATGAACACCTTGTTCATCATGCTCATGAAATAGGCAGGGGCGTTAGTCAGTCCAAACGACATGACTGTGTACTCGTATAATCCATATCGCGTTGTGAATGTCGTCTTTGGTATGTCCTTCTCTCGTATCTTCAACTGATGATACCCTGATCGTAAATCGATCTTTGAGAACACTTTAGCTCCTTGCAACTGATCAAATAGATCATTGATCATCGGCAATGGGTACTTGTTCTTTATCGTCACTTCATTCAAGGCTCGATAATCGACAACCATCCTTAGGGATTTATCCTTCTTCTCAACCAAAAGTACTGGGGCTCCCCAAGGTGATGAACTCCTTTGGATGTATCCTTTCTCCAATAACTCCTTGATCTGTTTCTTCATTTCCTCTAGATCATTCGCGGGCATCCGATAGGGTCTCTTGGATATTGGTCATGTTCCTGGTAACAACTCTATCAAAAACTCAATATCTCTGTCCGGTGGCATGCCGGGTAACTCCTCTAGGAAAACATCCGGGTAATCCTTTACTACTGGCACTTCCTCCTGAACAACTCCCGTAAGGGCATTCACTTGGCTCCTTTTAGGCACATGCCTAGACACATACTTAATCCTTTTTCCCTCCGGGGTGGTGAGATAAATCGACTTACTCGCACAGTCAATGCTTCCTCCATACTTTGACATCCAGTCCATACCCAATATCACATCCAATCCTTGCGACTCCAACATAATTAGGTCGGACGGAAACACATGTGTGCCAATGGTTAAGGGTATCTGGTCACACCATCGGCTAGCCATATATTCTTCTCCGGGTGAACTCACTAAAAGAGGGGTCCTAAGGGTTTGGGTTGGTAGTTTAAACTTATCCACGAATCCCCTTGATATGTATGAATGTGATGCACCAGTATCGAAAAGAACAAGAGCGGTAAATGACTTAACCAAAAACTTACTTATTATCGCGTCCGGCTGCTCTTCAACCTCCTCCACGTTAACGTGGTTCACTTGTCCTTTGTTGAATGGATTGGGCTTCTTCCCAGCACTTCCATTTCTGTTTCCATTCCTTCCTTCGGGGCAATCATTGGCATAGTGCCCTATCTTCCCGCACTTAAAACAGGTAACCTGACTTAAGTCTCTTTTGGCGGGAGTGGACGGGTTGGAGCGGTTTTGATTGTTGTTAGCTCCGTTCCCATTCCCATTCTTAGCACCACTGTGGTTATGTGATCCTCCTCCAGTGTGGTTGTGACCTCCATGGTTATGAACAAGTCCTCCCGAGTTCGGGATAGGCAAGGCTTCTGCTGAGCTCCTGAGTTATACTTCCCTTGTCCATACTTTCTCTTGCGGCTCTCAATCTGCTCTTGTTTCCCTTCAATCATAAGAGCCTTATCTACCAACTCCTGGTAGTTGTTGAAGGTTGCTACCATCAACTGCATGCTCATCTCATCATTCAGCCCTTCCATAAACTTCTCCTGCTTCGCGGCATCTGTGGCCACATCATCAGGGGCATAGCGTGATAACTTGCTAAACTCATCCACGTACTGAGCCACAGTACGGTTCCCCTGGCGTAGGTTGCGAAACTCCCGCTTCTTCATCTGCATAGCTCCAGTTGAGACATGGGCGGTGCGGAAAGCTTGCTGAAACTGGTCCCAAGTGACATTGGCTACAGGAAAAGTGGTTGTGTAATTCTCCCACCATGAGGCTGCTGGTCCATCCAATTGATGTGCGGCAAAGCGCACCCTCTCAGCATCTGCGCAACCTGCGGTGGTCAACTCCCTTCCAATACGGCGTAGCCAATCATCAGCAACTATAGGCTTGGTGCTACTAGAAAACACCGGCGGCTGTAACCTTAGAAAACAGGCTAGGTTGTCCACTGGCGGTGGGTTGTTGTTGTTGTTGTTGTTGTTGTTGTTACCCTAGTTCTAAACTAGCAATTGCATCAAGGCATTCTATTGCTGGATCAACTGGGTGAGCTCCGGTGGGAAGGCAAAACCGGTGTCATGTCTCAGAGGCATCTGATGGGTTTAGATGGAAGAGATTAGAATAGAAAAGGTGTCTAATGAGAAAGCACTACCCATATGCACATGAGACAAACACAATCATTTCACCCAATCAATCAAGCAAGGGCATACAAACGGTCTAGAACTATCGCAAAAGTGCTCACTACTACTATATACATGGGGGAAATACTACTAATAGTTGGTGGTCATCTAGAAATTTTGATCGGTGGAAGACTCCATGATGTCTGCTCCAGCTTCGTCTTCAAAGTCATCATCACTAGGGTCGGAGTCGGTGTCGTCGATGATGATGTAGTTGTCCGGGCAAGTGGAATCGTCGTCTTCTACTCCTGGTGCTGGTCCTCCCATGAATACTCCGATCTTCTTGACTAGGTCGTCATTCTTCTCCAGTAGGGTCTTGATTTCCTCCTCATATCCATCGCGGGTAAACTTGAGTTCTTCCTCCAGCTCAATGATCCTAGTTTTCGCCTTCTTCAAGTCCATCATGTCCGCACACATCTGGTTCTCCTGACGATCAATGTGCTAGTTTAACTCCTAGATGAAAGTTGCAATGGATATATCCTTCTTAGTGCTGATTACTTCCCATTGCTCGTCTCGGCGCCCACATATTTGGTAGATAGTGTCCTGGAGATCCCTGTGATACACTTCTCCAATGCGTCCCATGGTGATGTGAGCTGCCATACTCTTTCCTAAACTCCAGGTTGGTGCATCGAAGGAAAATTCTATGGGTTTAGAGGTTGGCGAAAACGTCCTTCCTGGAACTTGTACTTGAATCATCCAGCGCTCTTCTTCTGGTAAAGTGGCGTTGTACGTCCCGGTGAAGCTTGGTATTCCAATGTTCAAGTACCTAGTGACTTCCTCCAGGTGACGTCCAAAAGGTGTCTCTTCATCCGGTTGTGCAAACTTGTTCTTTATCTCCGCCATCCTAAAGAGTAGAAAATGGAGAGGAGTCAGAAATAAGTAGAGAAGTGTGACCTAGGGTTTATCTTAGTGGTCATGTCCTACACTCAGCTGTGCTCTCATACCATCTTGTAGCGACCCAACCTCAGATGGTCAAGTCTCTGTGCTTCAGTGTCATCCCTGGATCGGTAATGCTGACACACACAGTACTCGAGGATTTATAACAGAGTAGCAATCACACACTTATTACATCGAAAAGTCTAAAAGAGAACTTATTACAGTAATATGGCTTAAGGCCATCTAATGCGATAACAGCGGAAGGCTTGGAAGATAAAGTGAGTCCATCAACTCCAACGACATAGCTGACCTGCACGGCAACGACCTAACGAACCTTACTCCTCGTCTGAAAAGTCTGCAACATAATACGTTGCAGCCCGAAAATGGGTCAGCACATGGAATATGCTGGCAATATAACACAGTAGAGCAGAAACAGAATAATGATATCACTACATGCATATATGGCTGGTGGAAAGCTGTATGGTTATAGTTTTTGCGAAAAGCCAATTTTTCCCTACAACAAAGGAATAGATTTTAATTTAACTATCATGGTGGTTGAAACATCATTGAGAAGGTACCCCCAACTCAATCCCAATTAAAGTGATTAACAACCCAACAGTATTAATTAAACATGGTGAGATACATGTGATAACCCAAGTACTAGATACTCAAGAATTATCCATAACCGAGGACACGGCTAACCATGATTAGATTGTACACTCTGTAGAGGTTTGAGCACTTTTCCCCACAAGACTCGATCGCCTCTGTTGGATTTCCTGCACTACATAGTGTTTGAGAAACGGATGACCGAGACACAGTCTTTCAGAAACGTTAACTCTCTACTCCGGGTAGACCATACCAAACCTACCAAACCCACTACCTGCTGATCTACCTCTTCAAGAGCTTCACGTAACTTACTCAACTATGCTAGAGCCCATAATAGCTTGTGGCTGCACACGGAAGTTTCTAGCATGAATCATCTCGGTTCCCTTTGAGCCTGGGTGGCGGTCCATAGGAAGATCACACGGGTACCCCGGGATTTCCAAAAAAATACAGACAACACTAGGTTCCCCAGGTGCCTCAGTCCACCCAGTTGTTTGATTAAGTTGCCACCTTAAGTTGAACCATTAATTAACAATCTCACCTCTGTCATGAATTTCACTCAAACCCAAACCACGTCTACGAGCATAGCATAGCAATATAAGCAATACGTAGAAGTAACTCCCAAGGGTTTGAATATAACAGGGCAATAGGTTCTACCTCAGCAACTACTTCCCAACCCACAAGTTAATGACATCCTAATCATGCAATGTTTGAGGATTGGAACTAATGCATAAAACTGGGTAATAAAGGGGATATGATCAAAGTAACACGCAACTACTTCCCAACCCACAAGTTAATTACTTGCCTTGCTGACGATCCGCGAATCCTAGAGACTCGTAGTAACACGCTTCGCACTCCGGGAATTCTATCGCAAGCAAACAATAACATACATAAGTAACAAGCAACGATGCACAAGCAAAACTCAAATAAGAGAAGTTGACCAGAAAGTTCAACTTAAGAACTCCGGAACGCAAAAAGAATCAAAACAAACGAAGCAACGAAAGTCAAACGGCGAAAGAAAACCACTTCATTTACTAATCTGAACTTAGGTCAAATTTTACAGTAGTAAAAACTTGTTTGATTTGATTAACCGAAAAGAGGGTTTCGAGATGAAACTCCAGGCGCTTGAATCGCCTGATTCCGATAAACGAGCGAAAAGATAAACAGAAATTAAGATCGGATCAGAAATCACGATGAGGAAAATAGCGGAATAAATCTGAGAAAAAGAAAAACGACGAACAGATTAACGAACGAACTTTCGTTATCTGGATCTAAACAAAGAACGCGTTCGTTAAAACGAACGAACGAGCGAACGCTCGCTAAATAAATAAACCGAAGAAAAACCGATCTATTTAAAATAATGGAAACTAGGGTTTTGAAAAAAATAAAACCAAACGGTTTTTAAGAAAAACCGGCGGTTCGATCTGGCGGCTACCTCCGGCGAGGGCTTGGGCAGCGGGGCGGCGGCTCGCGAGGCGGCGGGGTGCGGCGGCGGCGCGGGAGGCGGGCGGCGGGCGGCGGCGGCATGCTGCAGCGGCGGCGGCGGCGGCAGGGCTCAGCGGCAGCGGGAGGCACGGCGCGGCTCGGGGCGGGGTGCGGGAGGCGGCGATGGTGGCGGTGGGGGGCTCGGGCGGCGCGTATATAAAGGGGGCGGGGTGGGGCGGCTTGGAGGAGGGGGCAAGGCGGCGGCGGAGTCCGGCTCGGACTCATCGTCCGAGTCGGCGGCGGCAGCGGCGCGCGCGCAGGAGGCGGCGGCGGCTCGGGGCGGCCTGGCTCGGCTGGGCCCTAGGCCCAGTCGGGCGCGGGATTTTTTTTTATATATAATACCACCGACAGAAGAAAATCCTAGAAAAATAAATAAAAATCTAAAAATGCCAAAACAAATTTTCACCGTTTAAATAAAATATTTAGGACGAGTTGAACATTTTCTTGGCCCTAAAATGCAATTTTGAAAACGTGCAATTTTTCTAATGCAAATAAAATCCGAATAAAACCAAATAAAATTCAATAAATGATTTTAATATTTTTCCTCCAATATTTCAATTATTTTGGAGAAGTCATATTATCTCCACTCATTTGATTTAATATGAAATATTTTTCGGAGAGAAAAATTATTAAAATCAAAATCCTCGTTTCATTATTTGATAAAAATCAAATATGAAAACCGAAAAATCCCCAACTCTCTCCGTGGGTCCTTGAGTTGCTTAGGATTTCGAGGATTGCGAAACGGAAATGCAATAAATCATGATAGGCATGGATGATCTATGTATAACATTCCAAATTGAAAATTTGGGATGTTACAGTACAGTACTCTTCCGATGGAAGTCGGTCGTTGACCACATTGACCATGCCGCGCCGAGAGCACCACGGTGGTGGACGACGGCGAGGCCTAGGAAGGGGACAACGCGGAGCCGGGCAAGACGCGGCAGTGGATGCCCACGCGGAGAGGAGTACGAGCGTTCACTGGTTCGGCTGCGGTGTGAGGTTGTCGTCGCCGCAGAATAACATGGGGTGTGGGTGAGTGGAGGGATGGCCTGGCCAGCGGTGGGAGTAGTATGGGGGCGGTGAGGCCTCCGCGGCAGCACAGCCGGCCACGGGAGGCAGGAGCAGGCGGCACAACCGGCACTACTTTGGGCGGCTGGACCAAGAAGACCAGAGGTTGAAGAAGCACTGCGGCTGTTGGATGGACATCGTACGGTCACTGAAGCTAGAATCGTTTATATTGACTAAGTTGACAAAGCCCTTGGTACGCTCCAACTTAGTAGGCCCACAGGTCAGCCTCCGAAATGGTGCGCCCCAGATGTCAGGGGGAGGAATCATTTTTTGGGCAGCCGAAGCTAAGAATATCCAAGATTGAAGAAGAAGCACGACATCTGTTGGATAGACATCCAACAGCCTCTGCTGCTAGAACCGTGTGTTGACAATAATAAGTTGACAAAGCCTTGCATACGCGTCAACTTTTTTTTAGGGGACGCGTCACTTAGTAAGCCCACAAGTGTGTGGCAGAGAACTTATAGCCCATTTGCGTTTTGTAAGAATGTACAGCCCATTTTTGAATTCTAATGGAATTTACAACAGCCCATTTACAGTTTGTTAAAAGTACAGCCCATTTTCTAGCTAGGACAACTATTAATAATTTCAACCAACTGTTGAAGACAGAATTCAATAAAATTTCCCACATTTTGATGGGATCCGAAATATTTTTATCCTGAAATTTCTAGTCAGATTAAATATAAATTTGTATTACGTAAAAATCCAACGAAACATTGCGCGCGCAACAATGAAAATTTAAGATTTTCAAAATCCATAAATAATATTTTATAAACTAATTTCGTGTTTGGTGCATTTTTTTATAGTTACTGCCTGGTTTTTATAATTACATCTCATTTATTATTTTTTAAAGCCCATTTTCCTGTTAAGCCTAATGCATCCCTCCTAGGAAAGATTTGCAGCCCAGCGGGGCAGAGAATAACAAGTTGACCTTGCCTGGGTATTCCTCTAAAAGACGTATAGCTGGGCCAGCCATTTTCATCTTGAAAAAATTAGTATCTGGGCTGGATATCTGGCCTGGGCTAGATGGGCCACAGCCCGCCCAGTTAATACCCTGCTCTCCTCTAAACAACAATGAAATCATCGCCAAGAAAAACTCTGCAGTGCTCACGCCTCAAAAACACAAATACTGCTCGAGCTGCTTGGTCCCAGCTGTCGGCCGCACCTTGTGCAATTCTCTCATTTATATTGACTACATAGGTTGACAATGGTGTGGGACCGTGATGTCAGGAAACCAGGAGAAAGTAAAAAAAACCATAGTTGTACATAATAAGGAGGCACTTGCGTACGTACGGCTATGGCCCTAGTGGGTCCCTAGTGTCATCCCAGTCAAAATAAAGTCATCTCCTGAATCCTCATGTTTGTTGACGATGTTAACAATGCTCGGCGCCACGGCAAGCGCAACAACTCAAAGGACAACGGAGAGGGCCTCGGGCCCTACGGATGGTCTGATACAGCGCCCGCTGCTCATTCAGGAAGCCAGGATCATCGGACACCTATGAGCACCTTCGAGAAACTGAGACGGCGTGAAACGGTAAGGCCGCGCTCGAGAGCTCTGGTTTATTTCAAACATGTATTAACATACAAGTGTAATTTACTCGTCATCGGAAACAACGCGTAAAATACAGGCATAATGAAACCGATGGCCCGAGGTCTGTAAGTAAAACCGGCGGGTTACGCGTGTAATTTGAGAGACCAGTGTATATTTTACAAGCACTGCTATATGGACGACATTACCAGATGATACATGCACGACGTGCGTATCATGCCATCCATGGGCAATGCCGAAACAGCAGCTAACGGCTGGATTAGCAATCGTCCGAGTGTCGTTCAGCGTTTTTATCGTGTGTGAAGTACTTCCGATATTTTACTAGTTGAAATCGACCAACCAAGCACCTTCGCCCGAGACCATTTGCTTTAATTTACAAGCGTCAATTTTACAAGCGGTTTTGGTTGGAAAACGACGATCCAATCACGGCCTAATATCATGAGTTGGTCGGAAGATCATATGGTTTCACGTCTAACCTACCCGACTTGTCATATAGGCTATGAATGAAACATCAGACGATGAACTTCTTAAGCACGGAAACAACAGAAGAGGATGATCTTCTTAACAAGCAAATCACTGGCATTAGATCGACATGCAAAACAATACGAAGCATTATTCTCAGGAGGCACGGTCAACAGCTCGTGATGCCGCATGCCACAACATTCCAAGCTCAACTTTGCAATCAAACACAAGGCCTGGCATTACATAGAAAATATTCAGAACAAACTCTTAACACAGGAATATCTCAGTAGACTAACTATTTACTTCTAAACTGAACACAGGAATAGTAAAAAACATTCGACGCTGCTCACAACAAGGGCGTCCCACTCAAAAATATCAAATGCATGTCTTCTGGCTAACATCAATGAGCAAATTTTGACAAGGTTTTCCAATTCCAATATATTAAACTAACGTCTTCTTGCTAACATCAATGATTAAACTTTGACAAGCTTTTCCCATTCAAAATATGTATTGCCTATGATCGTCATGTCGTAGCTTCTTGTACTTGTTTGGGCACTTTTTGCCCAGGGCACTCCATGTGTTGTTAAATTGCCAATGGTCTCTGCAGACTAGTCATGTCACCGGTGTCTAATAATACTTTGTAAAGCTTCTCGGTCATTCCTTCTGTAATCTAGCACAAACAGTGACTGCTTCTTTCTGCAAAGTGGAACGACCAACTGGACCCAGTAATACAGCAGTTTTCCTTGGACACATTGGCTCCTTTTGTGCAGTTCAACTAAAATCGAAGTCGGAATAAAACCGATCTTTAATTTTGATATCCTTGTAAGCAACAATAGGTATAAGGGAAACAATTACTGAGAAATAATGGTTGATGACTTGTACTCCCAAAAGAAAAGCATCTACTGATCTACTTTATCTTAATGGGAAACAAAGCAGGAGAGTAGCAATTCTCCATCAGTGTGATTCATTCATATTGACTGAGACATTATCTTAACAATGCCTTGTTTCAACATGTATAAAGAATGACAAAGCAGAAAAGTACCATTCCTAAAACAATGCAACTGATTCATTTTAACAGAGACATTATCTTAACAATACCTTGGTTAAACATGTAGAAAGAACTACAAAGCAGGATAGTACCATTCCTAACAAGTGTTGCAGTTTTGAACTAAGATTCGGTAGTTAATTAATTCTGAGAGTGGCATTGCTTAATTTTACCAGCGGCATTAGATTAACGAAAAGCATAAACAGTTCCAGGGGAGAGTGGGCGCAACAACAGTATGTGCTTCCATCTACTTATAAAGGGGGTGATGCAGAGTTTGTTGTAACAAAGCAACAAGCATCATGTCTGGGTTGGTCCCATTTTTGTTCACTAATTAATGGGAAAAGACAGCAATACAATAGCTTCAATTCGACATTTATTTAAAATAGTACCAATACAAGTAGCACAACACCTCAAAGCACACTGCACAATCATGTGGATGAAGGCCTATACTGACCTTTCATGAGACGGACAAGATAAAATACGAATCTGCCAACACGAATAGGAAATCCAATCTCGTTTTGTGCAGTTGCACTGAAATCAAGCAAAGTGTTTCACGTAGCAAAGAAAAATGTCGCAATAGCAACAAGTTGAATCGATACGAAGACTGGAAACAAATCTCAATCTCCTTTTGTGCAGTTCCACCAAAATTAAGCAAAGTCACCGGTGTGACATTCAAGTTGAACTGCACAAAACACTCTTAAAACATAAGTGTTTCGAGTAGCGAAGCAAAATGTCGCAATAGCAACAAGTTGAATCGATACCCCTGTTTTAACAGAGGCAAAAAAGGAAAAAATTACTTGCCGATAAAGGAGGATGAAACAAACGGTGACAGAAAGAAGCATCTAACTTATCTTGGATGGAAAACAAAGTAGGACAGTAGCATTTCTAAAATGGTTGCATTGATTCATATTAACAGAGACATTTTCTTGAAATGACATTCGTTAAAAAATGTAATTTACTTTTAACAGTGGCATTGCTTCAATTTTCCGGCGGCATTCTTAGATTAACAACAGGAAAATAGCTGTATGGGACATGCCAACACCATGTGCGTCCACACGTATAAATGGGTGATGCAGAGTATGTAGCCAAGCAGCATATATGCGCTGGTCCCATATTTGTTCTCTTTGAACCTTCTTCCTATGTGAGGGCAGCAAATCTAGTCCTGCACAAACTACCCGACCCCCCAGTTTCTTTCCCTTTTCAACAAAGAGATCGGTCCCTTACATATGTGTGTACTGGGTTACCCCCTTTTTCCCTTTTCGACCTACAAAGCGGCTGGGTAGCCAGTCTATACTACTTTCCGCCCCTCCTTTCCTCATTGAACCACGTCCTAGATTCTTGCTCCAGCCCACCGCACCATTCCTTCCTCTTTGAACCAAGACCTAGATTCGACTACAGATTGAAAAAGATCCACATGCAGCTAGAGCAACGACGGTTTCAAAGAAACTTATACCTTAGGGTCATCGGGATGTGGCAAGGCGTGCGGCGGGAGGCCGGATCTGCCCACACTACGTACGGCAGCGAGGAAGAAGGGGTCGGTGGCCCTCCCGCACAGGCGCTGGGTGAAAGAGAACAGTTTAGCCAGCAGTGGATTGCCTCCCTTGCCGAAGGCAATAGAGTGAATGCTGCACCTCCTCCCCTTCCCGGTGCGACGGGATACGGACACCTCCTTCACCAGCTGTGAGGGGGGAGAGAGAGACAAGAGGCCAACGCAGTCTTGTTTAGATCTGGTGAAGAGAGGGTGAGAGACTGTGAATATAGCAAACCCTAGCAAATGAACGCTGAGCCTCCAGTGTGTAACATATATGTAGTGCGGCGAGCATGTGGAGAGTGCAAACCCTAAGTTGATGTCCACTCTGTTTGTGGTCTATTTTTTCCTAGTTTTTTTTGTTTCTTGTTGCTACATTATGTACTTGTGGGAGTTTAGATGTGATATCCTTAAATAACATCTAGATGTGAATTAGACAAACTGATTTTCTAAGAAAGAAAACTCGATCAAAAACACGCCCCCGCTTCCAGGTCACGAGAGTCGTCGCGCACACACACATGGACATAGACATGCATATCCGTGTTTACGTAAAATTCCATTTCCATCTCCATCTCCAATCATATTTGTCCAACTGGCACATTATTTACGTTGTTAATTATATACGCAGCAATATTAACATACAGCATCTCTTGTTTGCGCACGTCCGGACCGTTGTCACGGCCGGTCCTGACCAACCCGAACCCTCTTCATTACCCGCGCGTGCTTCCCGCCCGAAACAGTCATGCCGCATTCATGCCCAGCCAGAGCGGACGCAACCTCTCACTGGCGCCGACATTGAAGCAGCGCGCCGGCTGAGAGAGCGTCGCCCGCGCCGCTTCCGGGTGCACGTGGCTGCTCCGCGTTCAAAGGTCGCAATAGCCGGCTACAACATGCATGTAAAAAGTTCTTGGGAGTCCGTGCTACAGCTAGCTGTCCTCCCCCAACTCATCAATCTCTTCCAGTAGTGCTAGTACTCCATGGCGTGATCCATCGACAAGCAGGCGGGAAAGTTATCGTATACTCGGTTTGCGGTGAGTGGCATGCCGAGCGACCGTGTGGTGTCGAGCTGTGGGGAGGGTGAGACACGAACACGACAGACATGATTTAAACGTTGGTTTTGCTCGATGGCGCGATCCAACGAAACGAAACGTTGGTTTCTCTCCGTTTCCATTTTTTCTCCGGAAAAACGGAAACTTTCCACTCCATTTTCATTCCTATTCCAAGGTTGCCCCGTTACAACATTCCATCAAATACAAAGGAAAACTAACACGCATGCGGATGCATCTCAATGATTCATGGATCATAGCCAATACTTACTTCACAACTAAAGAAAAAAGTTGTGAGAGCATGTACGAAAGAAAAATTACTGATGGGGTCACTATGACTTAAACCCTAAACCCTAAACATGATTTAATTTCCTGGCTGGGTAGAACCTGTCGAAGGAAAGACGGCTGGCACCCTCGGATCATATGATGCTTTTGTGCAGTTCCACAAAAATCGACCTGAGCATCCCTGATGGCAAAGATATTGAAGAAGTGTGATTAGAATAATAGTACTGGCACTAGTTCATGAGACATAAACTCATCACAAGTAGAAGCCGGTAGAAGTAGAGAAAGATCGACATAGAGATGGAGCTACGGCAGTGGAGCAAGCCGGCTCCAAAAGGAAGATGGACTACCTGGGACGTCGGGCTGTAGCTAGAAGGGCGGTTAGGACGCGGCATCGGCCCATACCGCGGTGACCCCCGATTGGGACGCACCGGCTGTGGGTTTTCTCCCTCGCCGATGTCGACCGCGTCTACGCAGAACATTGTTCCCTTCCCCCGGCTGCGGGATCAGGCCCGTCGTTCTATGCTTGTGAAGAGAGCAACCTAAGCAATCAGGCTTGTAGCTTAGGCTCTTGCTAGTGTATATATAGTGGTTTTCTTTTTCTCTCCATATCAACCATTTTATATTGCGTACGTGTCATTCAAGAGTGAAATGATGGTTGCTTCTTCAGACTAACTTACTGTGTGATTTGACTGCTCCTTAGTGGCCCCTACACGTACTCCCCCTATGTGTATGCAACAGTCACACGTACACATGGATGCAAAAACGTGCGCGATGCCCTAATGTATGCATGTCCGAGCACATGACGGAACACACATGGTCACACTCAAGTGCTCAACCTACACGTGCATGCACACACATACACAGTCAGGGTGAGCTAGTGACTGTATAAACACCGAAAAATATATATATTGAGCGCAATGAGCGTATTATGAAGTCCACTGATCGTATTTTTACAAATATACAGTGACAGACAATGTATTTATCTCGTTTGAAATTAAGCCATATTAACCGAAGAGGAGGCAGTATGGACTAGCATTACTTTTCTGTGTCCCGTCAACTTGCCGAACGAGGAGAAGGTTGCAGGATGGGAGAAGCTTGCGCGCGGTGGCTCGCAGGACAAGGAGAAACTTTTGACTAATGCAAGCTCTCCCTCGCTCAGGCGGTGGACGTGCAACAGTTAATTCGGTGTCAGATTGCCAGAAGCATACACTATACTACTACTAGTGCTATTATTGTTCAACTTCCCAAATAGGTGAACAGCCAAGCGCAAAGTTTACTAGTACTACTACTATAGTCTATAAAGGTACGTACTATACTAGTACTAGGAACCGGATGGAGGAGCGTCTGCACTCTTATTATAATTTTAAAATGTGATAAAGCAATCTTCAACACATTTGGTTCTCTTCGAGGGTTCTCACATGTGATAATTGAAGTTGATTGCATGGAACACTCGCCGCAATTCTCGCTTAATTCTGGCTCATATCCTGTTACAAATAGTAGCACTCGGTAATATTTCCTCTTTTTTTGTTATTCAGCATGTAAACAGGTCAGCAAACCTTGCGGCGCATCTTCGTGCGAACCGTGCTTGCTGCACTTTGAATGTGGCCGAGAGCTGGCTTGATGAAACACCTCGCTTCCTACTTCTTTTTTGCAGGGTACCTCGCTTCCTAGTGACCAGTGTCTTGGCTGATCGTCCTAAGAATGCTTATATATGAATAAAGCTCTCTCATTTACCCACAAAAAAGATTAAGCCATATGAGCGCTGCTATGCAGACGACTCATGGTGCACGATTCTTGCACAACAGTGGTAATCAAGCCGTCCATGCCTATGAGCAAACTACAACATGCCAATGGATTCACCATCGTCCAGCTTTTGTTCGAACAAGTATCGTCTGCGTAGTAGTTTCGAAGCCATAGAGCTTAACCGGAAAGGAGGGAGTATGGACTAGCACTACTTTTTGGTGTGTCCCGTCAACTCGCAGAACGAGGAGAAGCTTGCAGGACAAGGTGAAGCTCGCTTACGCCTTTTGACTAATGCAACCTACCCTCGGTGGACATGCATCAGTCCATTCGGTGTCAGATTGTGAGAGGCATACACTGTAGTACCCAACATGCGGAGTACCATCATTGTTCGACTTCACGAAGAGGCGAAGAGCCAAGCGCAGTAGTACGAGTAGTACTACTACTAGAACCGCATGGTGGAGCGTCTGTACTCTTATTTTTTTTATCTCTGATAAAGTACACGTTTATTCCGGAGAAGGGCGGAAAACGGCAGCCCAACATGTAATGAATGATATCGATCAACCAACCATGCTCGAATATATCTTGGCCTCCGTGCGAGCCCGTCTGTGTGTTCTCGCTCCTCGTCTCTCTCAAGGAACGGCGGGTTGGCTCTTTGCCGTCAACTGAGATCGGTTTGCTCACACTCCTGTCCCACATGTCAGTGATATGCCAAGAGGACGTGCGTTGATCGACTGGCCATACGTGTACTTGGTTTTGCACCTTCATACTACTCCTCCCTCCGTCACAGTTTACAAGGCGCACTTCATTGTGATGCATTTCTCTCAATGCATTTCCACCACCAGAGAGACTTTAGACGCATTTGGTTTAATGCTCAATTAATTAGGGCGTGGTAACCTCAATCAAGTCCACAATTTTCTCTCCATGTACTGTACTACTACGGAGTGGAGTAAGTGCATGCATGTGTGTACCCGGGGTGGAAGCACTACATGCATGTGCGTACGCATTATTCCCTCTAGTAATAGACGCCGTGCTATAACTACCAATGCTATTTTTCAGGCCGATCGCTAGTCGCCTTGGTCCCACAGATTTTTTTTCTTTTTTCTGAAGCACGTTGTATAAAGAGTGACGGATGGAGTAGTATGAGCGGATTCAAAGAAGAGCGTATTGATGGTTGCTTCTTCAGAGCAACTTACAGTGGGAAAGGTGGGGCTTATGATTTGACTACTCATTACCCATTATTAATGCGGCGCAACGACCAGGCTGAGTCTCCCATGCGGTTGTGCACTACCCCCTCGGTTCTTAAATATACTCCGGAGTATTTGTCTTTCTAGAGTTTCAACGAGTGACCACTCAAATATTTGTCTTCTTAGAGATTTCAAATGGACTGGCACATATGGATGTATATAGACATATTTTAGAGTGTAGATTCACTCATTTTGCTCCGTATGTAGTCACTTGTTGAAATCTCTAGAAAGACGAATAGAATATTTAGGAATGGAGGGAGTACACATACGAAGAAAAACGAGTGAATCTACACTCTAAAATATGCCCGTTTGAAATTTGTAAAAATACAAATATTTAGGAACGAAGGAGTATAATTTTGTGCATGGCACATGGACCAGGATGATGAAGAGGCTTCTGGCAATGCTATCAAGCTTCCATCATTTGTTTACATAATTGACGTACTATACAAATAATTTTCCAGCGACATGAAATTGCACAATGGTGTGAGCTTTCAGCTTTTGTTTCGCGTGTCTTGCCATCAATGCTCTTTCGGAAACAATAAAAAAACTAACTTCCTTGCTAATGCATGTCAATTATTAGCATATCAGAGCTAATAATTACATCACAACTTAAGACAGAGTTGTGAGAAGGTGTTAAATTAAAATTGATACATGCTTTCATTGGCAGCAACGTCCCCCCAGCTCTGTCTAAATCAACAAGGCATGTTGGGAAAAAAAGTAGGTGTCTGGAGCATGCAACATTCCGATAATTTTGTGCAGTTCCACTAAAATAGAGCTGAGAGTCCCTGTTCCAAAGATATTAAGTGTGATTACGATAATAGAGGACTGTTGATGAAACAATAAACACACAAATAGAAGCCGGTCACCTTTGCAGTCTCTCTTAAGACTAACTAGTTGGAGAAGATTAGGCTCGGAGTTGGATGAGGAGGATAGAGCAAAACCAATCTCCCTTTGTGCAGTCGCACTGAAATGTAGATACGTTGCCCGTGTGACATTTTAGTACAACTGCACAAAACACTCTTAGGAAAAAAGTGATTTGTGCAGTTCACCAAAAGGTCGCAATAGCAACGAGGTGAAATGGATAGCCCTGTTTGCAAAAAAGAGGTAGAAAGGAAACAATTACTGGCCAATAACAGTTGATGACACATGTGACGACAAAAAAGAAGCGTATTCCTTGTCCTAAGGGAAGATAACAACACGGTTGTGTTTGTCTAAAATGGTGTGAGGACGAGAATGCAATATGGAAAGTACGCCGGACGAGCTACGTTTTGGGCAAAGAACTATGGAAGATCCACATGCAGCGACGTGGGAAGACGGACAGTGCAGCAAGGCCGGAGGGGATACTTGGAGGTCGTCGGGATGTAACTAGGTGAGCGGTGGCGGGCGGAATCTACGAGCAGGTGGCATAGGCCCTGCCGCGCCGGAGCTTGGTCAGAGAGAACGGCGTGTACCGTAGATCAGGACATGCTGCCTCGGTGCCGTCGAACAGAGAAACGATGCACTTCCTCCCTTTCCCCCGGCGGACGAGATGCGGCCGGATCAGTGACCAACGGTGAGAGAGAGAGAGAGGCCACCGCACTCCCTTTCCCCCGGCGGACGGGATGCGGCCGGATCATTGACCAACGGTGAGAGAGAGAGGCCACCGCAGCCTTGTGTGAGATACTCTGAAGAGCGACAAACCAGGCAGGCAGGCTCCATTGTATATAGTGAGCGGACTACCTTTTTCTCCATAAAAATCATTTTATATTCTGTGTGCGTGCCATTGAGCGATATAACTTTATTTAAAAATAACGCGGCAACACGTCAAGTCGAACTTTGTTTCGTGCACGCGTGGTACACGACCTCCCTAGGTAAACAACCACTACAGGCGTTCAAATTAGCACATGGGCTGCCATTTCGTAAAGAAATGAGCTCCACCGTGTACCCGCGCGAGTGTGGCTGGGCACGAAGCATGAGTACATGCACGGTGCACCTATTCTCTTCTTGTATACGTACACCACCTACGTGGGGTTGTGTGTGAGAGATACAAACCTAGAGAGATATAGTGTGTGGGTTCTTGAGAGTTTTTTTGGGGGGGCAATCAAAAAATGTAACATATGCAATGTGTGTGAAATAGAGTCCTGGATATAACATATATATAGGGGGGAGATCGACGAGAAGAGAGTGGAGGTATCATCGGCTTGAGGTGTCCATAGAATCAGTGGCGGAGCTTGGGACACATCTTAGGAGGGGCAAATGGGTTGGGGGCAACTAACATCAGGTTTAGGCTAGATTTCTATGAATCTATGGGCAATTACTTATGATAATATGAACAAATCTCCTGGGTAGGGGGGCGATGGCCCAGCTTGATCTCCACTAAGCTCCGCCACTGCATAGAATCGAAGAGAGGGATGATGTGTTTGTGTGTGCGCGCGCGATCGATAAAGAGTGCCATCGAATTTGTGTGTGCCCACGTCAAAGATATAGAGTGGCTGGCCTACTGGAACGTGAGATGGGACATGTGCAGTTTGTCTCTGTGGCATGGATACCTACCTGCAGTGCTCGACTATCGGTGTGTGGTGGGGGAAGAGAGAGGCCCAATTAACTATAGAGGTACAATGGCTGGTATATGTGTGGAGGAGAAGAGAGACCTACCTCATGTATTAAGGAGATCCATCTGCCTCATGTATTAAGGGAGATCGATCGGCATCCATGCATATGTGCAGGAGAGGAATAAGGTTGGGAGAGAGACAGAGCTAGAGTGTTGGAGGGGGTGGTAGTGGAGTTGCTTCTAACAAATGGTGGGATAGGCTTGCTAGACAAACGGAGGGCACGCCCACAATATCAATAAGAGAGGAGATGGATGCTTGTTGTTTGTGCATGTGCGTGTGAGAGACGGGTCAGGAGGCATGCACGAATGATGAGGGGGGACGATGTGGCTGTGGTAAGAAGACGTAACTACATAGGAAGATCAATCGCCCTTTGTTAGAGAAAGGAGAGACATAACTTGTGAGGTACGTCGATCGATGGGGGGGTAGTTAAAGTCGATCTAGGTATATGTTGGGAGATCGATCGGTATACATGCATGTGTGTGTTAGAAGCAAATGAGGCACGAGGAGAAGGATAGAGAGAGAGGGATGCATGTAGGAGGTGGTACGAGAGGCATACTATATCGAGGGGGGAGGAGTGTGCGAGTACGAGAATGATGAAAAGAGTGGTGGGAGTGAGGCATGGACGGTGACAAGAGAAGAGGGGAAGCTTGTGTTTGTGCTAGGCACACCTGGCTAGAGAGGCATATCGATCGATGTGTGCCGTAAATAAGGAGTTGGGGGCCTACACACACTGTGGGTGAATGGCCTAAAGTGAAAAGACGAATTTGCGCGATGGAGCTAGAGAATGCTGACGGAGGATGAGAGGGATACGGGTGTGTGCATGCACAAGAGAAAGTTAGCGCTAGCTACAAAGATAAGAGCGTTGTGTGGGTGTAAAAGACGAATAGAGATCATATATACTTCATTATAAAAAGCGAATTCGGATATTTGAAGAATTTATCATAGTGTTTCAAACCGACGCATGTGTGAATATATATATATGACAGTGATACACATGGTGTGGTTATGAACATGTTATACTACATTTAATATATTTTATCTCCACTCTTATAAAAAAACAGAGTTGTTGATGATGGTGTGCCTGCCATCCTGCATTATAGGTCGTCCGATTTATATTTGGCGGATAGCAAGGAAACTATGATGGTTAAAGTTGGCAACAATCATGATTGTAGATTCTCATTGAAATAGAGAAACGAATTCAAATTTAGTTCGAATTGCAGCAGTAGTATAGACATTTGGAATGCATTAAAATGTTGGTATGAGTAGGTTACATGCATTATACAGCAAGAAAAAAATTTAATCGTACATAACATGGATTTATACTCTCTCCTTCCATCTATATAGGGCATAATGAGATTTTTAAGACCGCCTTTGACTACTGACAAGATTAATAGTACATGACATGCACAATGTGAAAATTATATCATTGAAAGAACCTTTCACAGACGAATTTAACGGTGTGCTTTGTGTAAGTTGCATGTCATATATCATTGCTCTAATATTTGGTCAAAGTTAGCATCGAAAAACGCATTAGGCCCTATATAGATGGAAGGAGGGAGTAGCTTTGAATAGCATTTGTATAGTAAAACAAGGCAAGACTCTCTCTTTGTGTGGTGTGAATAGTTTTATTTTTTCGTTTTCTTTTTGGTTGAGGGAAGTGTGAATTGATTTGGTACGTACAAGTACAATATTACTACACGTTAGGCTTGTCCCTAAAATTCAACCCACATCTTGTTATATCCCGAAAATTCAGATATCGTGCTCCCAAAATTGGTGCCTTCACAACCCGCGCCTTGCTATCCCGAAATTACAACGCACGTGAAAACTCCCTCCGGCTGCCAAATCCCGACACTTGAAATCCCCCTTCTAACCCTGAGCCAAAAGGGCCGCTAGTTCAAATCGGTGGGGGGTACTTTTGTAACACACCCTACATTTTCGACAAGCGCATCCCTAAGTCATGCTTCACCCCCTCCCATCGCCCCCTTTTCGCCATTCGAAATCCCAGGCCGCCATAACCTCTCCGCTCCAGCCGCGAAACCCCACCCTCCTCCGTCCGCACGTCACTGCTGCCCAACCGGAGCCTCTTCCCCGACGATGTCGTCCACCGCAACAGCTCGACGTCCCTCATCCACCTCCCCAGATGAGGATCCGTTTTCCATCTTGCCGTCCCGCCGGTTCAACCGCCCCGTCCTCCACCTCCAAGGAGTTGCTCCGACGATCTCCTCGTCTATCACGGCTGCTCCATCCCCACAGCGCCGCCTTAACCTGCTCCATCGGAACCGCAGCATCCTCACCGACTCCTCGGATGAAGCCGAGGCCTACTCGGCGCCACCAAAGAGGTTGTACACTCATCGCATTGCACCTTCTCCTTAACTCGCCCTCCCGGCGCCGACGGTGCTCCATCCCGCACCCCCATGGAGTGGCTACCTTGAAGCCGGCGCCGCGGGCGACATCTCCACGGCGACTCTCCCCCAGTGCGAGGCCCCTTCGGCGACGGCGTCCATACCAGCCGGATCTGCTGCTGCTGCTCCGGCTCTCGCTCGCTCGCGTTGTTACTGCTCCGGCTCTCGCTCGATCGCTCGCTCGCCCAACTGCTACTGCTGCTCTCCCCCTCGCTTGCGCTGCTGCTCTGCTCCGATTAAGCCACACTTCAGTCGACTGAAACGAATTTTGGGTCAGTCGATTTTCAGGGGTTGGGTGGCTCGCCGGAGTTAAGGAAGAACCACCCGCAGTGGGGACGGGGGCTCGCCAGAGAGGTACCCCACTATCTATCTTAGGGTTCAGGATGGGGGGCGGGGGGCCTAGAGGGCTGGCCGGGGTGACGGTGGCGAGTTGTTTCAGGGCGGCGAGGCGGCGCTGGGGCCGGCGGTTCGACCGGTGGTGGCTGGCGGCTCAGGGGGGTGCAGGTTGAAGATGAACTGCAGGCCCTCCCGAAACTACATGTCAAGTGCCTCTCTGCTACCATTGCGTTCAGTTTTGACAGTAGCATTCAGATTCCACAGTAAATTTCAGTTTCGACAGTTAAGTTCAGAGTCAACGGTTTTTACCTCATTTTTTGTAGTTAGGTGGTTTTTGGTGATGTTAATTTTACATCCATTTTACATCATCTATTGGAGATGCTATTAGAATCCCACTTGAGATTGACGATGTCTGTCTTATGCTGCTTCAGCCTTGACGTCTTACGGCTCACCGGAGCTGCTCCAACGACAGAACGATCCATCACAATAGAGCAGTGCCCTGGACGCCATCTACAGATTCCTCAGATCTTCCTCCACACCTCCGACAGCCACCTCTGCCTCAACTGCTTCAGCGACCAACCCAATGATGCTGAGGTCGACACGGCTACGGCAAAGAGGTTGTACACTTGTTGCATCACTTATTACTATACATTCACGTCGATCCATTAGGGCTATTTTGGTTCAACGGAAAAACATCGATCCACTGGTTGTTACCATCACTCTAAATTTCTGCATGCTCTCCTTACATAATCTCACCATATTTTTTTCGTATGCATGTCAGATATTGTACACAGTCATGCTGAACATGTAGAGAAAAAGAGAAGAGTTTTTTGCGGCAATACAATGTCATGCAGACATCGCTCCGTGGTGGGTTCAATGGCAAACCCTCCCCACCCCTCTCCAGATTGTAATCCAGAGGAAGATATCTGTTCTGAGGCGGATTCAGGCGCCGCTGACCACTCCTATTTACCCCCCAAGGTGTTTGCTCTACCTTAGCATGATGATGTTAGTCATATCATGCATATGTTACCTTGCAGTGCCTACTTTTGACATCATATATGTCATCTTCTTAGTTTAGACATGTTATGTAATGCCACATGTTCAGTTTCTATATCCCCGCTTCAATGATTGCTATTGCCCCGCTTTTCTGACTCTTCTCTGCTTCTGAACTTGCCTGCTCTGTTTCTTCAGGTTCAGAGTTAACACCTTCAGGCGATCTTCCAAACTATAATTGTATTTGCCAACTAGAATTCGGGCATCCGCTTGTAGCAGAAGGAAGGGGCGATAAAACTAGTTTTTTCTACGGGCTCCGAGGTCAAAGAAATTCGACAAGTTCTTGGTCGATCGATACCTTTCCATCCCGGGGCAGATCTCCAGATCCGATACGAGTGTAGATACTTTACTCCCTTCTTCCTCAGTGAGTAACGTATAATGTCTAGAACAAAGGAAGTGAGTCTCAAAAACTGTCTCCCCACTCTGTTTATGAGACCCATATACCTATGACGAATACTCAAGCTAGAACCAAGTAGTCTAGGTATCAATTCCAATTTAAGTCAATGATCCTCATTTTCTCCAACATTAAGAAGATTATTGGTAAGGTGACCAACCATCACGCAGGATTCCGGGTCGGAGTAGCACCTTATATGGGAATTATGCAGTCTCATGTCTTTTAGCCAGCCATAATATATGTGAAATGTGCAATGCCATCCTGTTTAACTAGGCATCATATATTTGAATGATATCTTGCCCATCCTTTTCTTCATTACATTTCCATTTGTCGACAATGTTTGTACATTAAACTACTCTTCCTGCGAATCAGCCATTTGGGTGGGAGATAGAAAAATCTGGAGTGAAAACAAGGCCTTCAGAGCAGACAGTGCTACCTGTCAAAGCACATCTCTTGTTGGGTCCCGATAGCTCCTCAGAGATGGATTCAGAGATAGATGACCAGTCATATTCCCCCACTGATGTGTATGCTCTAACTTGGCACAGTTATACTGCTCATATCATGCATACGGTGTCTTGCATTGCATAGTTTAGACATCATATACACAATATTCAACACCATGTTCTTAGTTCAGACATCATATCGTATGCCCTCTGTTTAGCATATAAATCACATATGTGAATTAAATGATGCGATCCTGATTACTTAGATAACATGTAGGTGAATTATGTCATGCGATCATGTTTAGTTATTCATCATATCTTTGAATTATGTTATGCTATGCTATCCAGTTTAGATAGACATCATATATGTGAAATTATGTCATGTTATCCGTTTTAGTTAAACAATATACATGTCAACTATTTCATGCCCTCTTTTTTCCACACTATCTATTGCATCTGTCTCTCATACAATGTCTGTACATTCAACTATGTTTCCTGTTTATCAACCATTTGAATTGGAGCGGGTGATGCCAGTATCCAGCGGACTAAAAACACGGTCTTCAAATAAAACAGTGCTACCTCTTGGTGGAGATAGCACCCCGGTTGTACATGCACAAGAACCAGCCCTACCACACATAACCAAAACTGTCGCAGATTGTACCCCTACTATGATGGACAGAGAACCAGCTTCACCCAATATAACCCCAACCCCAGCCGATAGTAACCCAGTTCCTGTTGACACAGCACCATCTCCACTAGAGAGCTCCCAAACAAGAGCAATTAGTAAGGCAGCTCCAGTGCCCAAAGGGCCAGTACTATCACAGCGAACCCAAACTCCACCAGTTAGTACGCCTATTCCTGTGGAGGAAGCACAACCAGCTAGTTGTAGTTTAGCATCTATCGCATTTGATGTTGTTAAATCGTATGTGCGTATCTTCCCATCTTGGAAATATTATACTGAAGATGAAGGAAAATGCCAGTTGCAGGTGTTTGTACAGGATTATGTGTAAGTAATGTTATTCAAGGCAATTACTTTGCTTCGTCCTATGCATCCTACCTCCATGATGGTTATAATACAGCAAATTTTCCCATTTTTCTCTATAGAGAAGGACCGATTTGGAAACTCAGGATGAGGTAACCTATGCCAATACATCTGCTATCTTCAAGAATGCTTGGTGGCAGTATCGGAATTACCTGAAGAAAACGTACTTCATCGGTAAAGAAACTCATCAAATTCCCTTACATTCTCCTGAGACACATTTACTGGACGATGACTGGGAATGCCTTGTTCTGTACTGGTCCCGAACCAAGAACGTGGTAAGGTCTATGAGCTCATTTTCTATTTTTAAGTATTATATTCTTGCATCTTACTGTACTATGTTCATGTAGAACAAGTGCCTAAACCTGAAGAACAACTGTTCTAATTTAAGATTCCATTGCTATCATAGTTCAAAAAAGCGCTAGGCGTTAATTGTGCGTTTTGCCACCGCCTTGCGCTTTACTGACCAAAGCAGATGCTTATGCGCAGTTATGCACAGATTATGTGTAGTTATGTGCAATGCGTTTTGCCAACGCCTAGAGCCTAGGCGCGCTTAAGCGCTCGCTTAGGCGCACCTTTTTTAACTATGATTGCTTTGCTCTTGTATTAATGTATTTACTCATACAAACTTATTTTTAAATTAAAGGATCCAACCGAAACTCCAATGGCACAGCAGGTATGTTCACGCATGTTTCTTTAATAGGTTTGCTCTTATCAATAGCTCTGTTGATTTCAATTTCAATTGTGTATACAGTTGACTTTCATATCATGCACATTACTAGCATCACAACAGAGCCAATAGTGTTGTTGTACATGTAGACCCGTGGTACCCATTTGAAATCTTGTTGTACCGTGTAGTTTCCCACGCTTTGTATTCTTTCACTGCTACTTTGTCTTGAACTGATATGATTTGAACCGTGTCTCTATTTTGATTTGGCAAGACAATGCAGTGACCATAGGACATAGATATATGTTTGTTTGATGCTTTATTATGTACTAGTACTTGGCAATAGAAGACTTGGTAGTTTAATCCTGTCCACCTTACTAATGAACTGGTTCACCGAAATGAGTTTCATATACTAGTACATGCTAAACTTGTTATGTGTCTGCTTGTTTCTTCTTTTAGAATGCTGACAGAATACTAGGGAAGAGTGTCTTATTAAGCAATGGTAAAGGAAGTAATGCAGATAAGGTTCAGGATAGTGACACATCCTTGTTGGTCTCCAACAAAGCTGATAAAATAGCTAAGGAAGACTATCTTGAAGACAGCGAGACAACCCCAAAGTCCTGTCTTGGTTTAGTGTTCGATTTACTGGCCACTACCACTTGCACAAGCTATTAAAACTCATTGTCTGAATCAGTTCGGTTTCTTGAGTCTCAACTACAAGCTGAAAGACATCGATCAGCTGTGCTGCGACAAGAAGCGGAAGGACTGTGGAAGTCCCTAGAGCATTCAGATGCATACTTTCTGGTGCAACAGCAAGCGTTGGAGGATTTTAGCGCCAAACAGAACAAAGCTAATCAGCTTGCTAAGCTTATTGCCAGCATGGTGTATACCCAGGATAACGTTTCTTGAGCTCTTCTGAAGTTGTTTCAGTTATTCTCTTGTTTTGCTGCCGCGTTTATTTGCACTGGTGGCCAATTTTGACGGCCAGTGTATGTAATGTGCTGCTTTGTTCCCTATATTTGCACTGGTGGCGAACTTTGATGCCCAGTGGATGTAATATGTGTAATAGCGGTAATAGGCTAGCGTTAATTGCTTGCTTATTTATTTCCTTATTGTCTTGTTTAGTTGTTTGCTTGTAGTCACTACAGTTCTTTTTCTGTTTTTTTCTAGTGGCCACAATAGCCTATTTTTGGTAACTAGGCCAAAATAATCATGGGCCTTCTACGGGCCGTATGATCCATGGGCCTTCGTCCGGCCGTAGGATCCATCGGCCTTCTATACGGGCCTTAGGGTCCATGGGCCTTCTACGGGCCGTAGGGTCCATGGGCCTTCTACGGGCCGTAGGGTCCATGGGCCTTCTACGGGCCGTACGATCCATGGGCCTTCTACGGGCCGTACTATCCATGGGCCTCATACGGGCCGTACGATCCATGGGCCTTCTACGGGGCGTATCATCATTTCGCCAATCATGGGCCATACTATTCATGGACCATAACGGGCCGTTAATAGGTCGTATTTGATAACTCTATGAAAACAGCCCAACGGGTTTTTTTACATGAAAATGGCCCAACGTATTAACGGTCCGCAAACAGGCCGACTGTAACGACGGGCTGAATTTGGCCCACAAGCAGAAAATGACAGTAATGGGCCATATGTAACCGAATGCTGCAGATGAGCCCAAGAATCAATGGGCCCTGAGAAGGCCGAAAGATAACTTGGGCTGGAAACGGCCCAATGAAATAACGGGGCGTTATTGGGTATAAAGTGATACACTATTCATTACGGGCCAGTTTCACCATGGGCCGTTAATGGGCCAAGAGTTACAAAGGTCCTCATATGGGCTGAAAGAAGTCATGGGCCACACATGGGCCAGAAGTTAAAACAGGCTGAATCATATTGGACGGCCCAGATGACGCTACTGGGCCTAATTCGGAAAGGGCGTAACGGGCCCTAGGTTAGCGGGCTGTAAATGGGCTATATGCGAACAGGCCGTTAACAGGCTTTCTGTGGGCCGGCCCGCCACCTTTTGACCAAGTCAAACGGGCCGGCCTTTTCACAGGAATGGGCCTCTGTTAGGCCGTGCCACATGTCGCCGTATCATAGACACCTTCGGTCCAATGAGCGGATGACATCTATCCCAATGGTGAGCCGACACCTGTCTCCTCCAGCCAATGATGATTTTACACGTGGAAAATGCCCATTGGTCGGGGCTGTTAATGGGTTATTGGATCCAAAATCCGACCCGATAGCTTAACGGCGTTCCGTTACGGTGGATGCCACGTGTCGGTCACCCTTGACGAAAGCACTTCTGTGACGCGCAATTTATCGTCATGGAAGTGTACACTTCCGTGATGATAATTTTGGTAATGTCATGGAACACTTCTACGACAGCACAGGTATGACTATCTTAATTCTGTCATAAATTTGTCATGGATGTACATGCATGACAAAAAACGCGACCTACTATGACAAACACATATCATCACGGAAGTGTATTTTTTTGTAGTGTTGAGAGAAACGGTTTGAATAATAAACGGGCCATAGCGTGACGT
Source organism: Triticum urartu (assembly GCF_003073215.2). NCBI lineage: Eukaryota > Viridiplantae > Streptophyta > Magnoliopsida > Poales > Poaceae > Triticum > Triticum urartu. The sequence continues at coordinate 57,124 of NW_024114253.1, forward strand.
CACGCTATCAAAATGTGTCAGCAGATTAGATTTGTGGAAATATTACTCTCTCTACAGTGGTATGTGGAACTTATTTTGCAGGGTCGGACACTGTCCTTGTATTCCAACTCTTCCATGGTGTATTCGGGGGAGGAACCCGCCTTGCAATGCCGAAGACAACACTGCGCGCCAGACTCGTCGTCATTGAAGCCTGGTTCAGGGGCTACTGAGGGAGTCCTGGATTAGGGGGTCTCCGGACAGCCGGACTATATCCTTTGGTTGGACTGTTGGACTATGAAGATACAAGATTGAAGACTTTGTCATGTGTCCGGATGGGACTCTACTTGGCGTGGAAGGCAAGCTAGGAAATACGGATATGTATATCTCCTCCTTTGTAACCGACCTTGTGTAACCCTAGCCCCCTCCGGTGTCTATATAAACCATAGGATTTTAGTCCGTAGGACAACATACAATCATACCATAGGCTAGCTTCTAGGGTTTAGCCTCTCCGATCTCGTGGTAGATCAACTCTTGTAATACTCATATCATCAAGAACAATCAAGCAGGACGTAGGGTATTACCTCCATCAAGAGGGCCCGAACCTGGGTAAACATCGTGTCCCCTGCCTCTTGTTACCATCTGCCTTAGACGCATAGTTCGGGACCCCCTACCCGAGATACGCCGGTTTTGACACCGACATCGGGGTTGTGCATGATTTAAATATTTCATGTGGTGAAGATAGAGCATAGCCAGACTATATGATTTTGTAGGGATAACTTTCTGAAAGTGCAACTATCCCTAGGTGCTTTTGTTAATCCTAACAACATATAGCTCATTGAGCTAATGCTATTTCAAGATTAATATCTCAGGAAAGCTCAATGATTGGCATGGCATGGATGAGAAAAGTGGACCCCTCTCAAAATGCTAAGGACAAAGATTGGCTCAAGCTCAAAGCTCAAGACTCTACATTTTCTATTTTAGTGATCCAAGATCACATTGAGTCTATAGGAAAAGCCAATACTATCAAGCAGGGATGAGGTGTTGCCTAATGAGGTTCTTGCTCAAAATGCTTAGTGATATGCTCCAAAACCCTCAACTACTTCCTCACATCCACATATGACCTAAACCAAAAGTCAAACTCGGCCCCACCGATTCTTTCTATCCGGCGCCATCGAGTTTCAAATGTCATAGCCACTGCCACAAACCCTAGGCAAATCGGTCTCACCGATAGGGATCTCGGTCTCACCGAGATGGGGTTGTAATCTCTCTGTTTCCCTTCATAACGTTTTGGTCTCACCGAGATGAGCGATCGGTCCCACCGAGATTGCAATGTAAACTCTCTGTTTTCCCTTCGTAATGTTTCGGTGTCACCAAAATGAGCGATCGGTCCCACCGAGTTTACCTGACCAACTCTCTGGTTAGATTATTACCAAAATTGGTCTCACCGAGTTTGTGTAATCGGTCTCACCAAGATTATGTTATGCCCTAACCCTAATCATATCGGTCCTGCCGAGTTGCATGTCGGTCCCACAGAAAACCCTAATGGTCACTAGCTTTGCTGAATTGGTCCGATCGAGTTTAACCATTCGGTCCCACCGAGTTTGGAAAGTTATGTGTAACGGTTAGATTTTGTGTGGAGGCTATATATACCCCTCCACCTCCCCTTCACTCGTGGAGAGAGCCATCAGAACAAACCTACACTTCCAACCTATATTTTCTGAGAGAGAACCACCTACACTTGTGTTGAGACCAAGATATTCCATTCCTACCATATGAATCTTGATCTCTAGCCTTCCCAAAGTTGCTTTCCACTCAAATCTTCTTTCCACCAAATCCATATCCTATGAGAGAGAGTTGAGTGTTGGGGAGACTATCATTTGAAGCACAAGAGCAAGGAGTTCATCATGAACACACCATTTGTTACTTCTTGGAGAGTGGTGTCTCCTAGATTGGCTAGGTGTCACTTGGGAGCCCCGACAAGATTGTGGAGTTGAACCAAGGAGTTTGTAAGGGCAAGGAGATCGCCTACTTCGTGAAGATCTACCGCTAGTGAGGCAAGTCCTTCGTGGGCGATGGCCATGGTGGGATAGACAAGGTTGCTTCTTCGTGGACCCTTCGTGGGTGAAGCCCTCCGTGGACTCGCGCAACCGTTACCCTTCGTGGGTTCAAGTCTCCATCAACATGGATGTATGATAGCACCACCTATCGGAACCACGACAAAACATTTGTGTCTCCAATTGTGTTTGCATCCTCCAAACCCTCCCCTTTACATTCTTGCAAGTTGCATGCTTTACTTTCCACTGCTCATATACTCTTTGCATGCTTGCTTGAATTGTGTTAAGATTGCTTGACTTGTTCAAAGTTGCTAAAATCTGCCAAGAACTAAAATTGGGAAAAGGCTAGATTTTTATTTGGTCAAGTAGTCTAATCACCCCCCCCCTCTAGACATACTTTCGATCCTACAAGTGGTATGAGAGCTTTGGTCTCCATTTGCCTTGATTTTCATAGCTTTTGGAAATCATAGCCTTGGTTTCACAACCTAGGAGAGTATGGCGTCTAGTGAGGGAAATTACCACCGTAGAGGTCCTTACTTTGATGGTACTAATTTTTCTAGTTGGAAGCATAAGATGAAAATGCATATTCTTGGACATAACCCCGTCGTTTGGGCTATTGTGTGTGTTGGCTTGCAAGGTGAATTCTTTGATGGGAGAGAACCAAATCATGAAGCTACCGCGGAAGAGTTGAAGATGTTGCAATACAATGCTCAAGCTTGTGATATCCTCTTCAACGGGTTGTGCCCTGAAGAATTCAACAAAATCAACCGTCTTCAGAATTCAAAGGAAATTTGGGATACTTTGATTGATATGCACGAAGGTACCGACTCCGTCAAGGAATCCAAGTTGGATGTGCTTCAAAGTCAACTTGACAAGTTCAAAATGAAGGATGGTGAAGGTGTCGCTGAAATGTACTCTAGGCTTGCTCTTATCACAAATGAGATTGCCGGCTTAGGAAGTGAAGAGATGACCGACAAATTCATCATCAAGAAGATCCTAAGAGCCTTGGATGGAAAATACGATACCGTATGCACATTGATCCAAATGATGCCAAATTACAAAGATCTCAAGCTAACGGAAGTCATTGGAAGAATTGTTGCTCATGAGATGTCACTCAAGCATAAGGAGGAGCTCCATAACAAGTCAAGTGGTGCTTACAAAGCCTCATGTGAAGCTCCCACATCATCAAGTGAGAAACAAACCTTCAATGAAGAATTGAGCCTAATGGTGAACTTCAACAAGTTCTACAAGAATAGAAGCAAAGAGAGAAGTTCCAAGTCAAGGTCCTGCAATGACAAAAGATCTTCTAGTCGAGAGCGAAACTACTACAATTGTGGAAGACCCAGACACTACTCCAATGAGTGTACGGCTCCCCACGCGAGAAGAGAAGATTCTCCCAAAAGAAGAAGTAGAAGAGAAGAATCACCATCGAGGGAGAGAAGGAGTAGGGATGATCGTTATGAATGAAGACCCTCCCGGAGAAGCAAGGATTCGGAAAGGAAGGACAAGTCATCAAGGAGCTACACAAAACGAACACATCAAGCTCATGTTGGTGAATGGGTATCCGGCTCCGACTCCGACAATGACTCCGAGAGAAGCTATCACTCTGACTCCGAATATACTCAAGATGAAGGTGTTGCCGGTCTAGCACTTGTGTCAACCAACTCCTATTACATATTTGATTCACCAAATGAAGGAATTGGAAGATGCTTCATGGCTAAAGGCCCAAAGGTATCACACCCCGAGTATGTTGATTTCAATAGTAATGAAGATGACTTGTTAGGTGATGATGATTTACTTTTTGACAACTCTAGTGATGAATACTATGATGAAACGTTAATTAATCATGCTAATCAAGATGAAACGAATGACAATGATAAGGAGAAGATTGAGTCTCTAACTAAAGAACTAAACACTCTTAAGTTAGCTCATGAAACTATCTTAGGAGATCATCGAGAACTTTTAAGGACTCATGAGAAATTACGATTTGAGAAGCTCAATCTTGAGCAAGAGCATGAGTTCTTAAAGGCAATCAATGATGATCTTCGCAAGAAAAGTTCTTCTTACATTGCCAAGCGTTTACTCTTATCCACTTACATGCCTCAAGTCAAGTCTAGTAACAAGAACAAGAAGGATTCTTCTTCTAGTAGTAACAATAATCATGCTAAATCCAATATTGTTGCTTCTAGTAGTTCTCTTGATTCCACTAATGATTCTCTTAGCCAAGTTACACTTGATCAAGAAAATAGCTTATTGAAGGGAATCATAGAGAAAGGTGTTTACAAGAGCCTTGCCGGGAGTAAGCAATTTGAGGAAATTGTACGCAAGCAAGGAAGGCACCGGAAGAATCAGGGTATTGGTTTTGAACGAAAGTTCAATGCCAATGGAGTTGAGTGGAAAGAAGATCAATACCCCAAGACAAAGTTTGTTCCTCAACAAGAGAAGTATGATCCTACTTCTTTCAAGGGGACACAAGCTCAAGATGATCTTCCACCACAAGACCATAAGGAAAAAGGCAAGGACAAAGTTCAAGAGGAAATTGATGCATTTGAAGAAGCTCCTAAGGCCTTGGTCAAGTGGGTTCCCAAGACTACATCAAGCTCCACTTCATCAAGTACAACTACAACTCCGAGGATTCCCATCAAGATGGTATGGATCCCGAAGAAGAAGAACTAGAGAGTTCTTGAGGGTGACTCCGCCAACATACTTCACTCTTATCATTTTGGCAAGAACAAGTGCAATCAACTTCCACATCTTGCACTAGTTCAAGGAGTCACAAACCCTCTTGTTGGTAAGACAAGGGACAAGTTAACCTAATGCTCTCATAGACATCATCTTGTGTGTGCATCACTCTATGTCTATGGATATCCTTGTTTGTTCCTTGTGGGACTAACCCGTGTAGGTATTGAAAGTGCAACTCACTCCAAAGGATAGCTCCGAATGATCTATGTCAACTTAGAGCATCCACATCTTCAACACCTACATGAAGTCATTGTCGGTGTCAAAATCGACAGATCTCGGGTAGGGGGTCCCGAACTGTGCGTCTAGGCCGGATGGTAACAGGAGGCAAGGGACACAATGTTTTACCCAGGTTCGGGCCCTCTTGATGGAGGTAAAACCCTACATCCTGCTTGATTGATATTGATGATATGGGTAGTACAAGAGTAGATCTACCATGAGATCAGAGAGGCTAAACCCTAGAAGCTAGCCTATGGTATGATTCTTGTATGTGATCTATTGACTAGCCTAGCCCTAGTTTATATAATGCACCAGAGGCCTAGGATAACAAGAGTCCTAGCCGAATACGCCGGTGGGGAAGGAATCCTTGTCTTGATCACCAAGTCTTGTTGAATCTTCCTTGTATGCGGCAGGTGTCCGGACTGGCCCATGAGTATACGGCCATGGGGGTCCTCGGCCCAATCCAACTGATCGGGAGACGACGTGATGAGTACCCCCTAGTCCAGGACACCGTCAGTAGCCCCCTGAACCGGTCTTCAAGTTAGGGACGCTCCTCGATTCTTCCGAACTGCTCTTCATCTTCGGTTGTCGGTCTTGAAAACTGGTTCAACAAATCTTCTCATCTTCGATCTTGAGGATCGCCGAAATGCATTCGACGAGTTTATACGTCGGGTATCCGAGGAGCCCCTTTAGGTTTCCGGCCTTTATCAATGCCTTGTTATTTTTATGCCACACCTCGGGTTTGAAGTTGTTCTCGGGAGGCAGTGTCCTCTTGCGTCCGAGCTCCAACACCGGACTGCATTCGAGGTATCTTTTGCAGATGAGCACCAACGCCGGACCGCTTCCGAGCTCCAACGCCGAAATGTATCCGAGCTCCAACACTGGACTATATCCGAGCTCCAACGCCGGACTGTCATAAATCACCTTGGTTCAAAAAAGTTGAAGGAGTTTAGCCGAGCTTAATGCCGGAAATGCCCTCTATGGAGCCAGCCATTAGCGCCCGAGCTTTATGCCGGACTGCTTCCGAGGTGGTGCACCACCCCGACTGTGGGCCGATTTTTTGTCAATATTTTTGATTGGTGCAATTTATTCTCTGCCGAGATATATAGCCAGTAGCCCTCAAGGTGTGTATCGGTCTAAAACCCGAGATGCACCTCAAGGATGACGTAAGACCGCTGATCCCACTAGCCGCTGAGACTCAGGTTGATTTGCAAAATCAGCCTGAGGATCAAGTCCTAGCTCGGCAGAATACTTCGGGACACAAAAAGCGGCGTGCTCAGTGCGGTCGACCAACCTGAGGATCAAAATCTCCTCAGAAACTATATTGCACATAAAATTTTCTGCATTGGACAGGCAATGCAGTAGCCCCTGAGACACTGGTCGGGTGGCAACGCCAGATCAGGGGATCGATGTGCCCCTTTAATATTTGTAAATAATAAGCCTGAAGCCCAGTAGCCCCCGAGCCTTAATGCGGGCACGGGTGGCCGAATTAAGGATCGATATCCATAGTAAAATCACAAATTGTGTGTAATGACTCTATGTATCCAAGTACTTTACGTCATTAATGCTCGGATCCGCATTGTACAAAACTTTGTTGACCGACCATCGGCTTCCACCTCCTCGGCCAGTAGCCGAGGAGTGTTTGTCCTACTTTATAAAGCCTTTATATGGGCAAAGATTTACGACAAACAAGGCAATCTGGCCATACGGTTTTATAAACAAAGGTACGCAGAGAGATATGTTATATTACTGTTTAACATAAGAAATGTCTTTCAAAGAAAATAGTCCCGCTATCGGTTCCTTTCTTTGGGTTGTCATGCTAAGCATGATCATGCAGCCTCAGCTCTAGTGTAAGAGCAAAATATCAAGGATTTAGTTTGGGAGGCCAGTTAATAGCCCCCGGTAGTGTTCGACGACAGTCGAGGTCAAGCCGTAAACACTTCGGCCATTGTTATGAATGGCCCGTCATTTAACACAGTCATCGGATCGCTGACCAGTTTACGCTTATTATGACAGTCAGTTTTCGGCTTTCTCCACTGAGGTGCTTAACCGTGTGAGCTGGAAGCACAATCGCAGTGGTTCTCCCTTTGCACGCCTAGCCGAACAAAGCGGAACGTAGGAAGCAGGTGCAGGAGCCGGGCAACTCAACTATTGACCGAAGACACAATTCGAAACTGATGCATATATAGCAATATCCGAGAATATTTTTGCCGAATCTCTAAAGGTGTTCGGCGTTGCACTGCGAGACTTGTGCTGAAAACACACAAATAGTTTAAAAGTGTCATAAGCTTGGAAAACCAAAAAACGTCAGTAAAAACTTGACGTCCAAACAAGATCAAGTGTTCGGTGCCAATCCGAAAATTGGGGAAAAACCGTGCTTCTGTCATGCATTAATATTACACATCCGGTCTCAAGACTTCAAGCGGGTCAGGCAACGGCTGCAGCCTCCTATCCTGAAGGCGGAGTGCTTCTCATTAGACCAGTTTAGCGAACTAAACTCGAGCGGTCGCTAGAGAGAAAATGGGTTATCTGGCTATTGACCACACACTCACGTCGAAAAAGGAGCGATAGAAAAAGACTTTGCAACGACCAAGAAGAAAACACATTTACTATAAAATAGCTCATATAAATTTTAAGATCCCCCAAGTGACTTGGGTAAAAGATTTTATGTATAATGATTGTATGTACCGAAGTACTTATATCATATCTTTGTTCAACCGAACTTTAAACGTGTCTTAACCGACCGTTGGCTTCTCCCTCTTCGGTCAAGGACCGAAAAGTGTTATGTACTCCACCTGTCGAGAGTATCGACAGTGTTTCCGATAACCAGGAAACCGGGCCATAAGGCTGTAACAGACAAAGCGCGCTCAAGGAACTTATGCTATATTACAGACGAAGTGTAAGAAGCATCTTCGAAGAAAATAGTACCCCCACCGATACCTTTCTTCGGTGCTCATTATTACTATGAGACTTGTGCAATAGATTTTTTGTACTCATGAGTTCCGTTGTGTGCCAACCATGATTGAAAACAATAAGAGCGCTAGCTTTCGGCTTCACCCAGTCTGAGGTCAGAGCTCGGAGGACCCGGTCGTGACAATCGCAGACGTGCTCCCTTTACTCCCTAGCCAAACAATTGGGAACATAGGGGTAAGCACAGGAGCCAGGCAACCCAGCTTGCAAATCGCTTAAGTCAATATGGTGCATATTGTGGCGTAATACACGAACAAGGAACGAAGCCGTACAAGTATAATCATATGCAAGAGGAAAAGCTTCATAAAGGAAGACCCCAAATAAACGGGGTATTGTTTTGACTGGGAATAAATGGGGTATTTGAATATGTGTGTCACAAACAAAGTTTGGACAAGGAAATTTTTTACAAGCAACTTTTTTCAAAAAAGTATAATGCTTGGTCGAACCGAACACAAGTTAAAAATTAAAACTTTGAGCATGAAAGCGACTTAGCTGGTTAATGTGTTCGGCATTGATGACGCGGTCCAAGCTTGATGCGGGACGAGGTTCCATCCCCCAAGCCGGTCCCGAGGTGGTGGAGCGGAGAGCTCGACACGCCGAAGTGGTGACATAGCACGGTCAATGTGGACCGGCAGAATGATGCCGAAGTCCCCGGATCATTTTCCTGTGCACAAAAAATAGTGCAAATCGGAGATAATAGTAATAATAATTAAAAAAAATCGTTGCATAATAAATAATTTATGCAAAGTGAGTAATAAAAGAAATATGGCCTAGCGCCAAAGTCAATGTCGATGCAGGGCGTCGGCGTGATGCGGTAAAGGCGTGGCAAAGCCTGAATTCATAGGTCGGTTCGAGTTCCGGATGCGGCGTTCGCCGGACTATGTACGGAAACTGACCGAACCACCACGTGACCGTCGTTAATGCGGCCATCATTTGATAGACCTGTGTACAGATGATGGACAAACCAGAGTAATAATTCCTTGGGAAAAATAAACCCAAACAAGCAAAAAATACTAAGATTAATAGCACCTCGTTTATTTGTTGTAGCAATCCGAAGAAAGGTGATTCCCAAAATTGGGACTCGATCCGCACACCCATTGCCTGATGCGCGATAAAGCGATGGTATGGTGATGCTGGCCAAGGTTGGCTCGTAGAGGCAAAGCCCTCAGTCCAGCTATCATGACGGAGCTGGTCGGCTAGTGGCGCCGAAGTCTCCGGAGTAGGTTGATGAAGAGATGGCAAAGCCCCCGGTCCAGCCGAGATGTCGAAGCCTCGATGTCAGCCGATGAGTCAAAGTAGGTCGGCGTGATGGACACCAGCTTGAAGAAGCAATAGTGCGGCCCTGCCGATGCAGGTCGTGACGTGGTCGATGCCAGCTTGATGAAGTGACTGTGCGGCGATGCCGGTATGCCCGCTTCATGTAATCCGTGGGGCGGCGATGTTGGTGATGATTTATCCTTCGCGATGTCGGACTCTTGTTCAGTTTGCCGAGATGATGATCCGAAGAAGTTGAGTTCGGCTCAATAAAGTGATGACGTGTCTAGCACAGGTCGGCAGCCTTGGAGCAATATCGCCGGACTGGTTTGACACCAGCATGATGATGAAGGCGACCTCAGGGGAGGCTTAAAAATTTACGGGCGTGTGTTTAAAAACAACGCACAATACCCTAGAAGAGAATTCCTCTAAAAAGGTTGTCCAATGTCACGTTCATAAAGAAACATGAATTCGGGTCGGATCCGTATTCGTGCAGAAAATGGATCCGAAAATTGATCCACTCATCGGAAGGTTTCCGGAGTTTGAACCATCGGATCGAGATGAAATTTGGAGGGTGGTAGATATGGAAATTCCGCAGTAGATGAACGGTTGGATCTTCCAAGGGACCTCCGAGCTAGGCTCTGGAGACCACGCCCTAAACTCGTCCAGATTCTCGTCCAGATTTGATAGGGCTCCGGTATATCGTAGATTGTCGGAGATTCCTCCATCGGAACTCGACAAAATTTTGCATTCCTATTGTAGACTCAATTCCGCACAATTCCACCAAAGGGATCGTCAAAGCGATGCTCTAAGAGGCCTAGGATAACAAGAGTCCTAGCCGAATACGCCGGTGGGGGAGGAGTCCTTGTCTTGATCACCAAGTCTTGTTCAATCTTCCTTGTACGCGGCACCTGTCCGGACTGGCCCATGAGTATACGGCCATGGGGGTCCTCGGCCCAATCCAACTGATCGGGAGACAACGTGATGAGTACCCCCTAGTCCAGGACACCGTCAGTCATCATCGACAAAACCCAAGGTTAGTTCATCCCTCTTAGAGGGGATATCACATCTAGGGGGAGCTTTGCTCTAACAATTGAGTTAAAGCAACTCTAATGGTGTGAACACAACAACGCTTTATGTAAAAGTGGTAACCCCACTTGTGATTAAACAATGAGTATGACATATGATCAAATGTTCTCATTTGACTCCTAAGTCAATATACTCATATATAGGTGACCTAGTCATCGCTAATTGCTTGATAGATGCTAGAATTGTTTATGCATGCTTTGCCACATATTTCATTTGTCATTTTATTGTGTGAGCATGTTGGTTGCATAATTTACTCATTCGAGGACATCCACTTGTTGTTTTGATTGATTGGTTTCCTTTTTTTAGCCAAGTGGATGGACAAGAATGCCTAAGAACCTTCTCTAGCTATCTATGCTTTTATCGTCTCAAACTCTATTCATGCTGCATCACAAAGTTTGATCAAGTTAGATTCGAACCACTATGTGTGAGGAGCACTCGGAGTCCCCGATTCGTCACAGACTTAAACTTCCAAAACTTCTTTATGTGTTTCGGTCTGACCGGTTCATCCATTTTTGTCATATCGAGATCACTAAGTCGATCTAGGTTTTCAATCTCGGTGCAACCGATTCGAACTTTTTGGTCACACTGAGTTTCAGTAACTGCTTGCAGTTATGAATCTCGGTGCCACCGAGTTGTTCCACTCGATCACACCGATAGGGTCAGGCTATATATATCCACGGGTCAAATTTTGGAAAACTCTCCGAACCTCCTTGCCCGCGCTTAGCCTGCTCTGCCTCCTTGGGTCTTCGGATCATCCTCCTCGTCGCCAGCCGCCTCCTGTCGCTGGTCTCCGCCGCTGTCAACGGGATCGTCTCCGCCGTTCCCGCCGTAGCAAGTTCATCGCCGAACTAGGGTATGGACTTGAACTTTGTGTTGTTCTAACTCCAATTCCCTAGCACATTGCTTTGCCATGTATCTTGCCACAATTGAGATCGTTCTATCCATCGAAAACACTTCGTAGTTTAGTCGTGAATTGAAAATTTAGGGTTAGATTTCCGCCGAAACCATCTCGGACCGACCGAGTTGATGAAATCGGTTCCACCGATTTGGCTCAGGCCATTGCACATGTGATTCTCGTTCTAACCGAGAATTGCAAATCGATGTGACCGAATTCAGCACTTTGTGAAACCCTACCAGTCTCGGTGCCACCGAACTGTGACTCGGTCTGACCGACTTCACTAGTTTAGGTTCCAAAAGCTGCTTCGGTATCACCGAGTTTGCAAATCGGTAGATCCAAAATGCTTTCTGTGGAAAACTAAAACTAAGTTTTTTATTCATTCTTTTGCAAAAACATCTATACTTTGTGATGCTCATCCACTCTACCTCATCTATAATCTATTCACAGGGTCTGTTGTTAGTGTTTGCATCATGTCAGATCAGAGTGACAGTCAGAACAAGTCAGAGGAGCAGGTTCACTTGAGTGAGGGCACTAGTCCCTCTAGCAGCTCAGATGATGGCAGCAGGAGCACACCCAGCAATCTGCCAAAGGTTGCCATAAGGGCCAGCAAGAAAAGAACCTCGGAGTCAGAGGATGAGGACTATGTGCCTGAGGAGGAAGAAACCACCTCAAAGAGGAAAGTCCTGAAGAAGGAATATGGCACAGCTGCTGCCACCAAGTCAGGGATGAAGCAAAAGGTTCCTGCCAAGAGAGCTCCAATGTCTAAAGCCAGAGCATCCACTCAGGAGACTTTGGGATCTGCACCCAAAGAGCAGGTTGCGGCAGAAAAGAAAAGGAAAGAGAGGGTCAAGAAGACCACTGCCAGAGTGCTTTGGAGATCTTCAATCATGAAAGACTCTGAAGAAGAGGAAGAGGAAGAGGATGCTGCACCAGCATCCAAAGCTCAAAAGCTTATGGGAGTTGCCATAAGATCAGGGGTTGCTCCATCTAAGCCCAAAGGAACTCCTAAGCCAACTGCTCCAAAACCCAAAACTGCACCCAAGAGGAGCACCGGGAACATCCCAGCAGCAGAGAAGAACAAGGCCCCAATGCCTGAAGCTGCAATGGAAGAAGAAGATGATTTTGTTGTCTTGAGGAAATTGAAGCCAAAATTCCAGACCACAATGATGCTCATCCAGTTGCATAGAACATGAAAGTCAGGAAGGACTTTGTTCTAAGGCTCTGGAGAGAGTCTGATCCATATGCCACCAGGAGAAGGACTGCTGTGGACTACAGATTCCATACAAAGGAACAGCAGGACTTCTATGAGACCATCTTGCTTGACAAGAAGCCCATAGTGTGTGACATGATATGGGTTGATTGGTCATTCATTAAGGAAAACGAGGATCA